>NC_060267.1:168808314-168881083 GCF_021613505.1 Equus quagga | reverse complement strand
TTCTTTCTTTCTTTCTTTCTTTCTTTCTTTCTTTCTTTCTTTCTTTCCTTCTCTCTCTCTCTCTTTTTCTTTCTTTCTCTCTTTCTTTCTTTCTCTCTCTCTTCCTTCCTTCCTTCCTTTCTCTCTCTCTCTTTCTTTCTATTGAGTCTTCCCCAAAAGAAGAGTCTAAGCATCTTAGCTGACTCTCCTTTAGCCCCTCTCTTCTCCATCAGCCATATTCTTTCTGTTGCTCCTTTCAGGACCCTCTTCAATCTCACTGTTTCTTTCATAAATAGATACGCACGCTGTTTTCTAGGTCTACTGGGAGAGAGAGTCTCGTTCATCTCTGTGTCCCCACAACACCAGACACAAGGCCTGGAACACAGTGTCTGGTTCTAGATGTAATGAAGGAATTGGTAATTGTATGGGGATAGGGAATGAATGGATGAATAAATGAATGAGTGGGTGGAAGGAACATGTTAGATGGAAGGGATAGAGGGATGAGGTTGGCACATGAATTGAGGAGTGATGTCCAGGTAGAGATTGAGGGATGGGTGAACAAATAGGTAAGTGAGATGGATGGATGAGAATGTGAATGGATGAGCGGATAGATGGACATAAAAGAGTACATGAAAGGATGGATTGGTAGACAGATAAACAGACAGACAGAGGCCCATGCCATGGCAGGCTTTGGACTGGGAAGGGAGGTGCAAGGAATTCACTTCCCTGCTTTCATCCCCAATCAGTGTTTTTCCTCTGTCTCCCACTGCTCTCAAAACATAAAGATGTGGCAGGGGATGAAGGGAGTGGCTGACAGCAGCAGGGGCCAGGTGCTACCTTCATTCTGGCTTTGCCGAGCCCTCATTTAGTGAGTGCGTCACACAGCTCAGAGTCACAGGATTGGGGAAGGGGCTGAGAGCACGCTTGCCCCCTGGGCCATCCCCCCGGAGTCTCACCCTTGGAAGATGCTATACAGGAGGGGAACTGACTGTACTAGCAGAGATTTGACTGTCCTCATGCTCAACATCAAAGGCTGGAAACCTGCCAATTTCACTTCCCCCTCTGCCTCTCCCACGGGGCAAGCTTGCGTGCTGGCCACACAGAGGTTCAGCTGGGAGGTGCTTGTGTGTTGCCCTCACTAAGTCAAGAGCTCTTGAGAGCAGCAACTGTGTCATCCTCGCTACCTCATTCTAGTGTTAGAGTTCCTGACACAGAGTTGGCACAGAAAAAATGTTTGTGGGTTAAATAACAAGGATAATGAGTCTTAGACCCAACTGCCTGTCATTTGGAGAAAAGTGGAATGTGTTGGAAGCCAATAGTAGAACTTGATCCAGGACACTGAGTTTGAATCCCAGCTCCACCACTTCCCAACTGTGGGGTCTTGCCCAAGTGCCTGAACCTCTCTAAATCTCCATTTCCTCATCCGTGAAATCAGAATAACAGTTGATAACGCTCAACTATCTCCTGAGGCTGCAAGGATCACATTGGGAATTGGCTTCTAATCTGGTCCTTTTGAGAACCCCCCACCCCAGGAGTCTTGATAGTCAAGCCCCAAAGCTGAACATCCCTCCTGTCCAAACTGCTCACCCGGAGGGCAGAGTGGGACCTCCCCTGTGGGGAGGGGACTGAAGACCGCAGGAGGGGAAGATACTCCACTTCCACGTTTCTATAACTGGGGCTGTGCATAATCACCCTGACCTCAATCTTTCTCTGTGAATTATGGAAAGAGAGTTCTCCAAAAATGAGGCATGTGCAAAAGTTCCACCAGGCTCCCTGCCCTCCCCTCATTTCATCCTTGCCGACTTAATAAGGACCATGGCTCATTAGCTGTTCCCTTCCAGCTCGCCTTGTCCTGTGCCTGCACACGTGAGACTAAAAATACCCGTGTCTCCTGTTAGAGGCTCTGGCCCAGGGATGGGCAAGCCTGGAGTCTGCACTGACACTAAAAACTGGCTCTCCTGTGCCCCCTGGGATCCAGGCCACTGGGCCTGTCCTGCTTGGGGCAGGTGGGCACCAACCTCCTCCCAACTCCTCCCAGGGGTCTACAATAATGATCAAAGGCTGTTCTGACTTCATTTGTGTTTTCAATCAGATACTCCAAAGCCGTTTTCTATGGCCCTCCCACCACCTCATTAGACAACCTCACACCACCCACGAGAGAGATCTCTCACAGGGGATGTGTGTTACCTGGAGCACTGGCCTGGGCCCTGCAGGCAGCCATTCCAAATCTCAGCCTGTGCCTGGAAAAGACATCTGTGCCCTTTTCACTAAAACATGCAGAATGGCAAGTGCATTAGGCTTGGTGCCAGCACGGGCCCGTCCAGAAGCCAGTGCTGACTCACTGGGAAAACTGCGTGAGCTGATTTCTTGATCTTCTATCTCTTTGTCGATAAAATGGGCCTAAAGGCATCAGCCCCGTTTGGGGCTATGGCAATGATGACACAAATTCATGGAAGTAAAAATGCAGAACTCTGTCCAGAAGTAGGTGACTTGCCATGGAACGAACTCTGAAGCATGAAGTGGGTGCAAGGACTCCTTGTTTCCATCGCAGAGAGAGGCGGCTCGAGGAATATGCAGGGGCATTTCAATAGCTCGGCAATAAACACTTGGCAAAGCCAAAGAGGTAATCTCTTCATGGGCTTTCGTGTGCCACTGGATACCTCTCTTGGCATGGCCCGAGATATTTTGGAAGTGGTGGTGAGAGACAAATTGATTTTCATCATCTCCATCCGCAGGAAAAGGCCAAGAATGCCACGGAGTATAAAGACTCCAAAATTCGGACCACTTGGAATTAGGAATGTAGCGCTTCACACATTTGCACATCATTATATCCAAGAAGACAGGGTTGTAATAAGCCATGGACAGAAAAATAGGGGAAAGCAACGAAGGTGTCGTGGACAGAAATACTGAAACAGGGAACAGCTGGTGGGCCAATCAGGGAAAGGCATCCCAGAAAGCTGAGAACGGAAACTGTGTTTAACGGAAGGAGTCATGGCTTATGGCTCCTGGTTGGGGTGGGGGTGGAGGCGGCGGCACGGGACTGAGAGGATTGTCAGAACCAAGCTCTCCCCAAATTCATGCTCCAGATGGTTCTGGCAGCAGCGGGGGAAGGTGCCTTCAGAGCTGCTTGTCCTCATTTAACCTCCTTCTCCTCCATTCCCTGAAGGTCTGCGAGAAAAAGGCAGAAGAGCAAATGCTGCGAATCTCTGGAAAGCGGTTAGCCCTCCAGGCTAATGGGAGAAGTCTTGACTGGCTGGGAGCCTTCATTCTGTCCAATTTGATTCAAACACTCGTTGGGCACCTGTGTGCAATGCTCATAGGAGGCACAGTGTGTGGGGGGAGGAGGGGGAATTTGGGAGCAAGGCAGACCATGACCTGGCCCTCACAGAGCTTAACATGGTCTGAGGTATGGCGGTGACTTCACCACAGACTTTGCTATGAGATAGAAAAGATCTGAGGTAGATTGGGAGAGCATTCTTTTTTTCAAACTAATATTTAAATGTGTGTGCCATTCCAGCAGGAAAAAGGAACTAAGGATACAAATCCAAAAACATCACACCCACACACATATATACACACACACACACACGTAAATTTATGTAAAAACTATTGTTCAATCTCAGTGGTAGTGAAAAATGAAAATTAGGAAGAGTTACCATGTATCAATAATATAATGGCAAAGGTTTGGGTGATGATAATATACAATGCTTGTGATGGTATGCAGGAGGGGGGTTGACATATACAGCTAGTGAGATTGTAAATAGGCCCGATCTTTCTGGAAAGTAATTTGACTATATATATCTCAAGCCTTAAAATAGTCACAACCTTTGACTCAGTAATTCCACTTCCAGGGATCTATTCTAAGGAAATAACCAGATACGTGGTCAAAGGTATAAGTGCACAGATGTTTATCATCACATTATTTATAAAAGTGGAAAATGCAAAACAAACCAAAAGTCCAACAAAAAGAAAATGGAAAAATGGATTATGTCACGTCGATATAATGGGTGATGAGGCAGCCTTTTAAATTGGGTTTTAAAGCATTTTTAGTAAACTATTTGTTATGTGTTGAGTGGGAAAAAAAAACTCATGATACCAAACTGTATATGGTGTGATCTCAATTATATTTTTTAAATGTATATGTTTGTATATACACATATACACATTTATTGTATATGTTGTAGCAATAATGGAAGGAAATGCTAAATAACAGAATGTTTAAAAGTGATTAGCTGATGGGATTCAGGTGGTTTTATTTTCTTCTTTATATAGCTTTTGCATTTTCTAGATTTTCAATAATGAGCATGAGTTTGGCAGAGCGACTTGTTTCATGGACAGCCTATGGAGCCCCATGGCCCCACTCAGCCAGAGTGGTCACCTGTGGCTGAGGACTGAGCTGGGGTCTGCTGTCCAGCTGGCGTGGAGGCCCTGTGTCTCACAGCCTTCTCCGACTAGCATCTGGCACCTGCCTGTGCTCTCGCTCCGAGCCCAGCTCCCCACCTCATCTAGGCCCCCCACCCCACACTCGCAGCGGCTCCTTTTCTCACACAGCACAGGTGTGGTGTTTAACTACCCTTTCATACCATCACTGCCCTTGCCTGGCACCCTTTGCAGAAGGCTGGTCTCCAGTGGCAATGGTTTTGATCGTGCCCATGGTAACCACCAGTCCTGCCCTCATGACCAGTCCTTGGTGTCCAGTTCCCACTAATAATGACAGGCATTGCTGTTCAGGTGGGCAGCAGGAAGAAGTGACAGCAATAACAAAGACTCAGGAGTGGAGGTGAGCCAAGGTTGGTCAAAACACCACAAGAAGCCTACACCAGCTGTGGAAAAGGTTTCTGGGAAAGCGGTCTGGCCCCCGTGTCACGGTTTGCCCATCTCAAGGGAAGCAAGGGAATTAACAGACTAGGCCTTGTCTGTTGCTCCTCACCATGTGGCCCCACTCTCTGCGTGCCCCTGCGTGCACTCCTCATTGCACTAACGGAGAAAAGCAAGTCATGTCTACACATCACCTGCTATAGAGAAGACAGAAACGTGCCTCCTGGGATCTCAAGAGAGGTGAAAGAGTTATGGCTGGTGGTCCCTGAGGAACCACCATTTCTGAGGAAATACAACAACATGAGTCACAATACGTCCCTCTCTGGTGAGGGTCTCGACTGCCAGGAGCAAGCCTCCCCCTGTGGCCCACACCCCAGCTCCAAGGCAGCAAAGTCTGCTCAGGGCTCAGAACCATTCAGACAACTGAGAAATCCCACCATCAAACAAAGGGATGAAGCAGCATGGGTGACAGCTGGACGTGTCGGAGCGTTACATGTGATGGAGGATAAAGATGACAACACAGCCATTTTGACTGCTCTCTGTCTTTTGTGTCCTGAAATTTCCAATTCATTGTGATTAAAATAATTAAAGTTCTTCCCAAGAGTGGAGATATCCCCTGGTTTGTCAGATCCTAAGACAAGGATGTAGATTAATTAGTTAGGTCAGAATAGAGGTCTTTGAAGCCCATGTTGTTCAAGATGGTGGCAGGATGGAGGGGCTAGTAGTCTGAGCAAAGCCTAGAAGCAGAAAGGACAGATGTTTTTGGAGAACAGCGGGCATGGCGCGGCTGCAGCATGCGTGGGTGGCAGGGAAGAGAAAGATAGGGGCCTGTGGAAGGGGGCTGGAGGCAGGGTGGGAATCACAGGCTGAGGGTCTGTTCTTTGTCTCATTGGTTGTGGGATCAACTGGAGGGGGGTTTTGAGCACAAGGATCCTCCAAACGACATCACATAGCCTCAGTCTTCTCTCCTGCTCCCCCTCTCCTATTTGGATATCTCCACTGCTCTAAGCCACATCACCTTCCCACCTTCCCATGGTGTCTCCCGCTCAGCCCAAAACAAGTAGTAGGGAGGAAGGGAAGAGTCAACAGAGGCCAGGGACAGGAAGAGGAGGGGAGCGAAGAAATGATCTCATCTTTCTGCCCCTGCACCCGGCAGCAAGCAGTTCTACAGGCCCTAAGAAGCCAGCTGCTGGACTGAGGACCATGGGTGGGAGCCTCTGGGGAGTGGGTCCAGGGTCTGGGCAGCATGGGGATCGAGCAGCAGCAGCATCTCCCATGGCAGTCAAGATGACACGCCTCCTATTTCATGAGTTTGCTCCAAAGCAATGTTCTCACTACAATTTTGTCCCCCAGGGAGCATATGTCAATGCCTGGAGACATTCTGGGTTGCCACAACTGGGAAGGAGGAGCTACTGGCATCTAGTAGACTGGCCCCAGGGATATTGCTAAATAGCCTACAATGCACAGGACATCCCCCTATAACAAAGAATTCTCTGGCCCAAATGTCCATAGCACCATGGATGAGAAGCCCCGCTGCAAAGGATTTGTTTTCAGACATCCTGGAGAGGCAGAAGGCCCTGAGACTGTCTTCCTGGACCTCTGGCTGGCACGTTTCCAGCTCATCATCTTCTCCCCCAGATGCAGCTCTGGGAGGGAGTGCCATGGTGAGCAAGCTCCTCTCCAGCAGGGGAATAAGGGTGAGGGGTTGGAACGCAAATGTCAGGTAAGGGGGCTTCAGCTTCCTGTACCCCCTCTCAGCCCCATTCAGGAATGAAAGGTGCTGCACAAGAGCTTCTGTTGGGATCTGCACCCTCGGAGGAGGTAGGCCCCACTGTCCCAGGTCAGGTGAGGGGACACTGGGACCAGAGAGCTGCCTGGGCAACCTTGGAGACCCCAGGAGCTTCGAATAATCCATAGCTCTTACTTCCCCAGCCATCAAGAGAGCAGCAAGGCTTAGCCAGCCTCCCAGCCGTGTGTGTGTGTGTGTGTGTGCACACGCTCGCGTGTGTGTATGTGTGTGAGAGAGAGAGAGAGAGTGAGCGTGCATGTGCGCACACATACATGCAGACAGGACAGGACAGGACTCGCTGCATGAGGAAACCTGCCTTGGGAGTCACCCACACCCACTGGTCCTGCAGCTCAGCTCTCTAGGGACTCCAGTCAACCCTGTTAGAAGCCAGTGGCCTCTCCTTTCATCAGATGCCCAGTGGGCGAGGGGACAGTGGTGATGCAATGAGGTGGTGGCCTTTACAGTTGCCTGTAGGCAACCAAGCTGTGAGCCACAGTCAGCGGGGAAATCTTCAGAGTCTGAGGGTGCAGCTGTGTGACTCCCAGCTCCATCACTGACTTGTCACCTGTCCCTTTCCTCACCCTTAAAATGAAGTAAGAATGACAGCTACCATTTGGAGGCTCCTTACCATGTGCCAGGCACCTCATGCGCACGTCATTCTCACAACAGCCCTGTGAGAATGTGTATGATGCCCATGATAAGTGTGAGAAAATGGAGGGGAAATGGCTTATCCAAGGTCACATGGGCATCAAGTGTCAGAGCTGGGCCTGGAACCCAGGCCTGTGCCATACAGTCTGCCTCCCAGGGGAAGGTGGGAGCGCAGAGGGGCCACGCTGCAAGGTGAGGTCACTACAGTCCACAGTGAGGAGGGTCCCAGAGCAAAGGCCTCCACGTGCATGGTATTTATTAATGGTGGAAACTTAAGTTAGGGCACTGGCCCCAGCCAGGTGGACCCACTGTGCCAAGGGCTACCAGGCAGATGCCTCTATAAACACTCCTGAGATCCAGAGCCAAAGGCCCTGCTGCTGTGGCCGCTAAAAATAGATGGGCTGTCAGGTCCAGCTCCCTGATGGCAGGGGCAAGCTGCTCCCTGCACCCAGCCTCCCCCCTCCCCGCTCCCCTCCCCATGAGCAAGAGCCAGGCTGCTGGAAGGAACAGAGATGTTAAGACGTTCACTTCAGCCCAGAGAGAACTGTTAGGTTGACGCCAGTGGGCATGTTCCAGGTTCTGGTGGGGCCATAATGGGGTGGGGAGGTCCTGACCCCAACATCTCACCCATGTTCCTCTTCAGAGGGAGCCGTCGACCTCCAAAACCCACCTGGGGAAGGAGTGGGGCCAAGGCCAAAACTTGGCCAACTTCTCCATCCCTTGCAATTCAGTCTGAGCCCCTTGCTGTGTTTGCTTTTCCTGAACTGCCTCTCCCTGTTGACAGCGCTGAGCGATTTCTGTATTTGCCGTGGCCTTCTCAGGAGGTCCGCTTCGGGCCTCTCGGGAAGCCCCGCGGAGACGGCGGGGATGAGGCAGCGCCCGGCAGCCCTGCAGCCGGGACGAGCGCTTCAAGCGCACAGGGTAGGAGGCCGGGGGCGCGGGCAGGAGGCTCTGGAGCGGGCGGCCCCTGCCGGCTGCGACCTGGGTGCAGGTCGGGCTCGGCCCGGGGATTTCCTTTCAAAGGTGACTTAGAGCCGCTTCATTAGGGTAGCGCCCTCCCAGGCGGGCTCTAATGGCGTGTTTGGCAGAGTCAGCGAAACGCGGCGCCCAGCGGCCCGGCGGCGGGGGAGCGCCCTCTCCCGCGCCCTCGCCGTCTCCCGCGCCGGCCAGCGGCGCGCACGGGGCCATTTGCAGCGCAGCAGCCTCACGAGCGGCAGCGGCGCGCCGGCGCGGAGCGAGGCGGCACCATGGAGCTGAAGAAGGACAGCAACTCCGTGTCCATCGACATGCTGCTGATCGTGCACTCGGAGAAGCGGCGGGCCGCGCAGGGCGCGCACTCGGACAGGCAGGCGGACCCGGGCGCGCTGCTCCAGCGCAGAGGAGGTAAAGCGCGCCCGGCATGGGCCCCTGGACCCCCGGGCACCTCGGCCTCCTCGCCCCAGGGCCTGCCCGCCGGGGGGAGCCCCACGCGCCCCCGAACGAGGTCAGCGAGACCGACCCTCTCCCCATGGCTGCCTGCGCCTCCGCGCTGTGGCTCTGGCGTCCCGTGGCAACGCGCAGCCGCGTGATTGCCCCGGGTTGACTCCCTGTGCAGGCCTGTGGGTGCTTCTGTCACCCCGGGCAGCCAGTTTCCTTCCAGACTCTGAAGGGTGCAGATCAGGGTTGGAAGACGCCCTAGAGAAAGGGGGCCAGAGCCTCAGGACTGACCCCTGGGTGGCCGAGTCCTGCTCCCCACACGGCGCAGTGCAGGGCACAGGGGACCCAGGGGAATCTGTGTGCTGAGTTGGACTTCGAAATGGGGAGCTCCCTTAGTGTCCTTGCACAACTCAGCCTCTGTTTCCCCTTTCTTGAGCCCTCTCCCAGCCTCCTCCTGTAGAAGGCGTAAAAGATGTAAAAGGCACACAGCCTTGGGCAGGGGTAAGCTTGAAATCTGCTCTCCCCACCTGCCCTTATCTAGTCATTTTACCTGTGCTACAGACTTTCTGGGGAAGGGGAGACTATATATATACAGTGACCATTTATGGAGCGATGGTGGAAAGTAGGACCCAGGCATCTGTATTCTCCAGAGGAGAGGACATGTGAAGAGAGTACAGATGGATGATAGCAGAGGTTAAATAAGCCCCCTCAAACGTCTGCGAACCTCCTGGGTCTATGAAGAAGCTCTCGGGAACCCAGGCCAAGCCTGGTGTGCCTATGCATCAGGCTGACGTGCACCAGTTCTTTGGGAGTGATGCTTGACAGCCCACACACTTCTGCCTCCCTCCTCCCCTCCAGCTGCAGAGCTCCTTGGAGTCTGCTCCAGGCTCCTCTTTTCCCGGAGCCCCTGTGCACACTGAACATCTACCTTCCACCTGCCCCACTGGAGCAATGGTGCCAGGAATGGCTTTGCCCCCATGAACCACACAGGCTGGAGCTGCCGCATAGCTCCTGGTGACCTCTGGGGAGTCAGGCAGGAGAAAGAATAGATTCTGGAGAGCTGAGCACATTGACAGGCACTCCAGTCTCAGGAGGGATTTGAGGGCCAGGTGTTGTTTAGGTTAGTTGGTCCTGTAGTTCTCAGAAGTGCTCCTGGAGAAGGGAAAATGGCCTGCCCAGGGTATTTAATAAGGAAATTGGCAGAGGCCATTGGCTACTTGATAGAAATGAGGCTGCTCCTGCTACACGCACGCTGTCCAGATGGCCTCCCCAGTGTGTGGCAAGGCCAGAGGGCCCCCATGAGGCCCAGCTCTGGGTCAGCCCACGAGCCCCACCTCCCTCTCCGCCTCTGACCACATCTCTCTGAACGGCTCTAACACTAGAAAGGGAGGGCGAAGAACACAGAGAAGCCCCAGAAATGCCAGGGATCAGGACGGCTCCGAGAAGTATCCAATGCCTAGCACAAAACCTTCATGGCTCCAGACCAACGCACTTCACACTCATGACCGTGACTCAGGGAAAGAAGACCCCTGCTTGCTGAGCCTTTTCTGCTGATATTTTTCTCCAAATATTTTCCTGACGGACATTTCTCCTAAACACTATGGCACTGGGGAGACCTGTGTCACTTATTCACAGACAGTTCTGCACCGGAGCAGAGAAGAGGGACAGTGCGTGGCCTCCAGGGCTGTCTGGGTAGTGGTGATGTCCAGGAGACCCCTGGCTATGCCAGCTTGCAGGCCCACTCCTTGGGACATGACCGGAGGAGGGGAAACACTGAACAAAACTAGCTTGTTCCAAGGCCTTCTGTTGACTGATGGTGCACAAATCCAAAACTCACCCACACCCACCTCCAGGCGTCTCCTCCTGTCTCCTCCCCGCCCCAGGCCCTCGGCTGGGGAGTGAATCTTCCTTGGTTCTGCAAAGAAGGGCCTGAGCTCCACATCAGAAAAGAGTGAAGCTCAGATACTGTCACTATACAGAGGACTGAGTGAAGATGTGGCCAAGTGGCTCTTCTGCTGTGTCCTTGTGGCAGAGAAGAGTCAGAGGAACAAGGAGGCAAGGAGTGTGTGCACAGGCATGTGGGCTGCAAGGCCAGCAGGTGCCCTCTCCCCTTTCCTCTGGGGCCCTAGCATTTTCCTAGCCAGTCCCTTAGAGCAGAACTTTTCAAAAACGGGCCTGGAAGCCCTCAACTCCTGTCGCGTATTCCCCTGGCCATGGAGGAGGTAGCCTAAGCCGCCTGCACCGAGTCTGAAAGAGCTTCGAGGTCTTAAGTTTTATCCCCAAAGTCGATGTGACATGTGCATTCCACTCCATCAGTGTGTCAGTGAGGGTTTCGAGTGGGAAGCCCCAGACACTGACTGTGGAGGACTCTGCAGAAAAGAAGGGTGTCAGAAAGCGACAGAGGCCTCTGAGTGGCTAAAAGGGCTGGAGAACCAGGCTTGAGGCTGAGCTTCTAGGAACAGTGCCATTAGTTGCACAGCAGAGCTCGTCTGGTAAGGAAACCTTCACTGCCACCAAGGAGCACTAGATGCTCCTTCCATGCCAGGAACTTGATTTTATTGCAGCTGCTCACGCTGCCAGAATGTATGCCAGTTCTGGGCTGGGAACTCGACCTTGCAGCCACCACTTCCAGCCGCCACCAGGGAGAGAGAGAGAGCTTCCATCCCCTTCACTGTGGCATCACCAGGTCCCAAGACAGAGTTGGATACGGGTGCTTCTGATTGGCCATGCATGGGCCACACATGTCCATGCTCTAGCTGCAAGGGAGGCTGGGATAGGGGGCAGCTATCACTTTCAGTTCCCATTCGGATAGGCAGTCTTTGCCCACCCCCACCCCACATCAAGAATCTTAAAAGTGGAAGATTCCCCACATACAGAAATAGGCAGGCAAAATGAATGGCAAGTGTCTTCTACAATAATACTTCCACGTTTATGCAGTGGAGATGTGAGAGTGAAAAATGGGACCTGTATTGTGGAAAATCTCCCTGGATGATCCTAATAACCGACCCCACCACCCTTGAAAACTACTGATTTAGTATTTTTTAAAAACGTTTTAAATGTTAAGGGTTCATTCCCCAAACTGCATCTCATTCACAGGCAGCCTCCCTCGGATCCGGAGACAGCCAGGCTCCACCAGCCTCCCTTTAACCCTTTGCCACCAGGTCTTCATTCCCTTGGCCTGAGTCTCTTCTCCACAGAGACTCACGCCAGTCCTTGTTGTTTCTCAGGGCTCCAGGGCATCGGAAACGGACTCCGGAGATGGCAGAAATTAGAAGGGAACGAGCTGCATGGTAAATTCTCTCTTTTCATTTCATTTTCCTTTCAATCTCTGGAATTCAGCTCATTGGAGGAGGACTGGAAGGATTGGGTCACGTGTTTGAAGACTGGCTCTAGACATCTAACCACCCAGAAAGTGGCTGCTTATGACTCATCCAGGCCTCTGGGGCCACTGTGACCCTGGAAAGTCTTCCCTGGCATCAGGTCCTTGAGGCTGTTGCTGGGGGAGCAATGCCGGAAGCTTGAGCACCCAACTGTTTGCTGGCTGAGCTGTAGGGAAGGACTTGTGTCATTTGGGTGGGTGAGATTTGGGTGTGTTCCTGCGGGAGGCGGGGCTGCTCACACCATGCGGGCATCCATCTTTTGAAAATTTTTCCCAGCAGAGAGGACAGCAGCCTGCCTGGGGACGGTATTACTCGAGGCCTGGGGAGATGCCAGTCAAGGGTTCTGTAGCTCCCTGCTGGCCCGGGACGGAGAATACAATAAGATCTGAGAGAAGTCAGCTTCCAAAGCCTCCTCTCACTAGTGCCAGGTGTCTTTTGCCCTGCAGGCTGAGAGCTCTCTGGGCACGCTATGTGTGGACTGACCGTGCTGGCCCTTATTCTGTGCCCACCAGAGAGTCTCTAGCTCAGCCTCCAGGAGCAAACATCAGTGACACCGCACCGTGGGCCCATGAGGGTTCTAATAAGAATCAGATCTGCAATCCCAGGGCCCAGTAGGGGGCTCAGTCACACCCCAGATCGGAGGATTGAATCACTTCATGCCAGGGTGAAGGAACCACCTCTATGACCTTCCAGAGAAGGGGAAACAGGACCACAACTGAACAAGCTCGGCCATCCTTCTGACAGTAACAAACGGGAAGGATGACGTTCCAAAGTACATTCATTCATTCATTCCCTCAATAAAGGTCTACAGTGCTTACTCTGTGCTGGGCAGGATTCTGATTGTTGGGGATGAAACAGTGACAAGACAGTCAGGAATCCCTGCCCTCAGGGGGGTGGCCATTCACTACAGTCGAGTCTTGACACCCTGAAAGTGAAGAGCTTGCCAAGGTGTGTCCTTTGCCTTGTGCATGGGGACCAGTCATCCTCAAGACACCCCCCTGAGGACCACCCCTCTGAGTCCCAGCTGACGGGCATCCATGGGCAGAACAGCTTCCTTAACCTTGCTGTCAGGGCCCTCAGATAGTAGATGCACCAGCCCTGGCCGCAGTCAGCAAAGCTCTGCTGTGGGCTGGTGAGAATTATACTAAGAATCAGGCCTCCAGAGACGAATCAGCCACAGAGATGCACAGCAGCCCATGCAGGCAGGCGTGCTGGGCCAGGGTGCGAGTGGGTGAGTGGGGGAACAGGCCGAAATGGGAGGAGAGAGACGCAGCATCTTCATTGGTGGCGGCTCTCCTTCCTGCCTGAGTTGTCTGACATCCATCTTGTGGCTTCTTAGGCATGTTATTACATCAGAAGAGGATAGAAACACACTGAGTTCATCCTATTTTTGCCATCTTTAAGGTTCTGGTTTGGGGGAAAGTTAGAAAAATACAACAAAACACAAAGGGACAGGGTAACTATTACAGGACACACAAAACTATTCTAGAAGACATGAAGTGAGTCTTAGTGCAATGTGCAGCCGATAAAGAGGGTGATTAAAGTAGTTCTTGCAAAACTACCTGAGAACAGAGAGTTTCAGGTAAATGCTGGAGAGGGGCTCTACAGAGACTGTGAGCCTGGAAAAGTTGATGGGTCCACCACTCCACCCATAGATGTAATTTAAAGTAAAATTTTATTCATTTTTCAAATGGCATGTTTGCATGCACGCAGAAATTAAGATTACAGCTTCTCTTTGTGTTTTCTGATGGCGGGATTCTGGGTACATGCTCGCCTTGCTGGTGCCCAAGGCCCCCAGCCCTGGTTACCTGCAGGCAGCCCGGCCCTGGAAACTGGATGGCTCTCATCTGACAAGGAAGCAGCTGACGGCTTGTGCTGGTGGAGTGTGCACAAATGTGGCTGAATGTGGGGTTGATCCAAAAGGGCACATGTCCCCCCTCTTGCTGCCTATGCACTCCTTGGGCCTGGGCGTTGGCAGGGAGGGGGAGCCTGGAGTGCTCCAGACTTTTCCAAGCAGCAGGTGTTTGGGCCGAGCAACCCCAACTAGCTTGCCCAGCAACAGGCCTTCCCTGCTGTGATTGGCTGCTTTCCTTGGTCCTGGCTGAAGTCTGCCTAGCAGCAAAGGGACTGACACCCCACAGCTACAGGGAAACCAATTGTGCAGCCCTGACTATAAATACCCCAGAGCAGCTACGCCAGCCAATCACCCTCCTTGAGGATTCCCTTCCCAGATCCTGTTTCCTCCCTCGGCCAGTGGAGCAGAGTTGCAGCCAGCTGTGCCCGCAGGAGGTGGCCTCCCTGTCCTCGCCTGAGTCTGGCCTGGAGCTCCAACCCAGCATACCACATCACCCTGGGTTGGCGCACGCAGTGGACGTGGCCCTCAGCCGACTGACCAACATGCCCTGGGGGGCTGAGGGGCCTGGCTGGGCCTGCTTGTAGGAGAAGGCTGGAGCAGGCAGGCTTCTCCAGGGCAGGACCCTGCCAGGTGGATCCTAAGTCCAGCCCACTGGGAACTGAGTGGGAAGCACTGAGTGGCAGATCTGGTCGGGTACACAGGGCATGTCATCTGAATGGAGCCTGGTTAGGCCGGCACCTCAGAGGCGTGCTTGTTTCCAGGCTCAGGCACAGGTCCCAGTGGTCAATTCCAGTGGCAGCCTTTCTGCAGACCAGCAGGTGGCCAGGGGAGAATATGGCAGGCCAGGGTGATAGTGGCGTGGGAACCTCCTGCTGCCATGACCCTGGCCCTTCCCCAGCCCCTCCCCGAGCCCCTCTGAAGCAGAGGCTCAAGGGCAGTCTCAGCGAGGGCAGGCTACTGCAGTAGCTGTGAAGGGAGAGATGCAGGAAAGGTGGTGCCTCCTGTAGGAGGGGCAGGTAAGCCTGCAGGTTCCCCTTCATGCCCATCACAGGAACTGGGCATCTCTCCACAGCAGCCTGCCTGCACTAGGCTCTGAGGACAGCTCTGTGTCCTGGGGACATACCTATCGCTAGTGTGCAGAGAGAGCTTTCGCATGGGGCTGCCATGCAAATGTTTGTCAAGCTGAACCAGGAAGGCTACCCGCTTAGTCTTCTCAGGGGGAGGCAGCAGGCTGAGCTAGGAGTCAAGAGACTTGAAGTTCAAGTCCCAGGTCTGACCCTCCCTGACAAAAAGGTGACCAGTCCAAGCTGCAGGCTCTTCAGCTGTATAATCGGGATAGGGCCCTCCAGCCCGCTGCACAGAAAGGTGGGAAGATCAGCGGGGCATCCCTGTGCACTGTGGGAACTGTGCCTGGCGACACTGAAGTCAGGAGTTGTGGTTACCTAGCCCACAGGACACTTCCTCAGCTTCTTGGGAAGAAACCCAGCCCGTGCTGGCACCGCTGAGAGGTATGAGGGTGTGTGCACATGGGCTCCCAGGCATTTGCCTCTGCATTCAGGTGTGTCAGTGTGCTGATTCACGGGTGCGCATGCCATGTGGGTGTGCATGTCGTGGGGATGTGCATGCCATGGGGGTGTGCACACTGTGGGGGTGTGCACGCCATGGGGGTGTGCATGCATTTGGGCCAGGCCTGGGAGGAGCTTGGCCACCACCCTTTCTTTGAAAGAAAGGGCCTGCCTTTCTTTGCAGACACACACAGCTCTCTGCTCTGCCCAGGGAAAATTCCACTGTGATCCCAGTAGTCACTGCCGGTCTCTCTGTCTTCCTTAAATAGGAAACCTGGCAGAGAAGCAGCATCCTCAGCAGACCCAGATCATCACTTCCTACGACAACCAAGGTAAGGGATTTGACACTGCCCGTGACCTCTCCTTCGGCTGCTGTGAGCCAGAGACGGCCAGTACAGAGTGCCAACTGCAGGGAGCAGGGTCCTCTCTGCCGGTGGATGTTGGAGCCCCCTTTCCCTCTCCCCCATCCCATGGGAAGCAGTGAGAGGCCGCATAGTGTTGTGGGATCGAGGAATAAAGTCCTTGGGCCGCAGAACCCACTGGAGTAATCATCACACCCTTGTTGTCATCACTATGGCTGACATTTATTGAGTGCTAACCATGTGCCAGGCACCCTGCCAGGCCATTCACATGATTATTCTCGTGTAAATTGAACTTCACAACAATCCTATCATTGGTACTCTTACTATTCTCATTTTACACCTGAGTAAACTGAGGCTTGGAAAGGTTGTCCTGTGTCCAAGATCACATGGCCAGCAGGAGGCAGAGCTGGGGCAGTCTGACCTCCCCAACCACCACCAAGGCCTCAGCTGTTAACTTTCACACAGCTCTGCTTCCACAGCCCCCAGAACCCGGCCTCCTCCTGCCGGCTCATGGTGTCCAAGCCTTCCCTTCTTCTGAGTCATGGTGGTTCCCTCGCCTCTGCTCCCACCACTCAGCCTTCCAGGGCCTTCCACCCAGGGAGGGGTTTAACTCAGCAGTGGGGAGTGAGAGGGCCCTTCCTGGGAATCCTCGCTTTGCCGGGACAGGTTCTGGGGGCTCCGGGAGGGCAGGTGAGGGCCTCACCGTGGTGACTGTGCAGTTGATCAGATCTGAGAATACGGTGGGGTAGAGACAGGAGGGCTTCACAGCTACAGCTGGAGGTGAGGCCAGGTTAGAGACCCCCACCCCCCACTCCGCACTCCCCTCGCCCCTGCTGTGGTTTCTTGCTCTGCACTAAAGACTCAAAGCCTGGTGTCTGCAAGCTCTCAGAGGCTTGGCCCTAAGATTTCCCCACGGTTGCTCTCAGCGCTGATATCCTAAGCTGTACAGAAATTGTCTAATCACGTCCAGGGAGCAGTGGTGGCTCCTGGAAATAGAACATCTCTGGAGGCCCTGGAACATTCGGGGCCTCTCGGGGAACTGCTGTCTGAAAGACGGGCTAAGCCAGCATCCCGCGGAGAGGCACTAGCAGGTGGTGAGGCAGGGCATCACTCCAGTCTCTGCTTGCATTCTCACATTGTCTTCTCCCCATATAAGTATCAGATCTCCCTCTGCCTCTCTTTTATAAGCATCCTTGTGATTACATTGGACCCATCCAGATAATCCAGGATGATCTTCCTATCTGGAGATTCTTAATCACTTCTGCAAAGTCCCCTTTGCTATATAAGGTGACAGTCACCGGTTCCTGGGGTTAGGACATGGCTATCTTTAAGGGCCGTTGTTCAGCCTACCATGGGGGACGATTTAAAATAGAGTAGTTGAGAAAGGCTCCCCGAGAAGGTGACATCTGAGTAAAGGAGGAGATGAGAGAGCAAGCCAGGTGGACATCTAGGGAAGAGCTTCCAGCAGAGGGAGCACCGGGGAGAGGGCCCCAGGCAGGAGCATTGCTGGCCTGTTCAGGGAGGAGGGAGCCACTGTGGCTGGAGGGGCGTGGGTGAGGTGGGGGTAGTAGAGGTGAGTCAGAGAGGACACAGGGCAGGTCTTGCAGGGCCTGTGTGCTGGCTTCTGTTCTGAGTGTGATTGGAAAACGTTATGGTTTTAGACATGGTTTTAGATGTGACAGCCTCCAGTTGGTGGAGAGTAAACAGAAGAAGGCGAGGGTGGAAGCAAGAAGACCACTTAGGAGGCATCATGATAATGCAGGCAAGAGAGGTTTTCCCATGGCGCGGCTCTAGGGCATAAGGGAAAGAGAGGAGTTAAGGTTTGGGACCTGAGGATGGAGACGGGGAGATTCAGGAGGAGCAGTTTGGAGAAGGAATGTGAAGAATTCAGCTCTGGCTCTGTTGAGGTTGGGGCCAGTGCCAGCGACCACATGCCTACCACTTTAGACAATAGTGACCAGGGACATTGTTATTCCATGTGCCATTTTCCTTCTCATCCAATGAGCCTTGAAATTCATGAGCTCGGTTCTAAGGACCACACAAGTCCCCAGAGAAGCTTTCTCGGAAATTCTTTATATCACAGTAATAACAGTGCCACAGGGGCGACACTTGGTGTGGGCCAGTCATTGACCTAAGCCCCTTTTGTGGTTCACTTCATTTAATCCCCACAACCACCTGTGTGGTTGGTTATCCCCATTTTACAGACGGGGAAATGGGGGCCCAGAGAGGTTTTAGTAACTTGCCTGAAGTTACACAACTAGCATGTGCCAGGTCTGGAAGTTAAACCAATGTGTGTGCACTTCCAGAGCCAGTGCTTAGCTACTCCATCATACCACCTCCTTCCACACGGGGCAGGGACCAATCTAGGGGGGCCAAGTAGGGTGCAATACCTTCCATACCTCCCCCAACAAGAAATCCAAGATTTCAGTCAGAACTTGTCAGCCAGAATGGTTTTGCTTTTTCCCTCCTCCTCACCTCATCATCAATGGTAGACTTCATGCACGTGTTGCCAAAAAGATGATTGGAGTCTTGGACCTCATGGGGAAGGGGGCTTCAGGAGATTAATCTGTAATGGGTGTGTGGGCTGAAAGAGAGCAGAGTGGTCACTGGACCCCCGTGACTTCACCCAGAAAGTCATTCGTGAGGAGCCAGTTTCCTTTTGAGGCTTCATCCTGCCGGGTCATCCTCCGCTCTTATCCTCATGGAGACACTCTGCCCTCTTTGATCGTGCATGCCCTAGAGTAAACTGTCATGTTTCCAGACCTGGGACATCCCTGAGGAGCTCCATTCTGCAGAAGGAATCGTGAGTGGCCCTGCGTTTTTGAGAGCCCAGGGGAAGCGGAGGTCATTCAGGGCTGCAAGAGACGCCCTTCGTCACACACCCCGCCTGGTGCCCCAGTGGTCTCAGCCCTGAGCCCTGGCACGGTCAGTTGTCATCTCATCACTAGAGCTGCTGAGCGGGGCTTTCACTGTGTCCAGCAGTACCTGATGAGGGTTCTTCAGAGCTGGGCTGTCGCTGTCACCATCCAGCTTGCTGTTTCCGGGATGTCAGAGCTTACCACTTCCTGCGCTAAAGCTGACTACTACACCCTGGGCAGAAACCACAGCACATCTCTGTTGAACACCTATCCAGGGGCTATTTAAGGGGGTTTTTGAAATTATAAACGCTTCAGCTGAAGTTTCCTGATGCTCAGCTACTGCAGGAAAACATTCCAGGACAAAGAATTCAGGGTGTAAATGTGGCAGCCAGTTCTAGAAAGAATTAATGAGCACCTTAAATCAATGATGGCAAATATCTGACATGAATCCCACAGCCCCTATACACACATAGACACTCGTGTGTGTGCACACTCGCATTCGTGCACACACACATCCCTGACAGTCTTTGCTAATTGATCAGCGCTCCAGGCAGCCACTTCCAATCAGTCAGGGTTAATGAACAACATGAAATCTGTTTGCCATCTTTGCATTAGGTATTCTGAGCAAATTAGGCCTTTACACAAATCCTGATTCAAACCTGAAGAGAGCTGGAGAGAAGCTGTTGGCGGGAGAACTCTCCTGACTGGGTAATAGGCAGGCCTGAGGCAGTACGCACAGGAGCTGCTTCTCCATTTCTGAGAGGCAGGGAAAGGGAAGCAGAGCCCATGGCGTGTGGGAAAAGGGCCTGGGAGCCACTCCTTAGGGGAGGCAGAAAACAATCACGAATACACTTTTACTAAAACAGCCAAAAATGCAGCTTCAGAAATGATATTTGGGTGACAACTGATAGAACTGGGAAGGGGTGCCATGAGAGAGCCACCAGGTGGCCGAAAGTCCCAGGAAGGGCCTCCTTTGGGTTTGGCTGTGACTGTTAAGATTAGTCTAATGGTGTCCGACTGCACTTAGGATTTAGGTCTTAACTTTAAATTTTGCTCCAAATGATGTTCCACTCTTTGTCATTGGAGATTGGTCAAATTAAATCTTTTCCTTCAGAGTTTTATTCGATACAGGGCTGTCACGGTTGGCAAACTCTTACCACTCCATGCCTTTCGGAAGCATGGGGCTGTACTGTGATTGCTGTTTGCCTGGAGACCGCGCACCCAGGCCCGGTTCCTGGAGCAGAGAAGCCTCCCCGAAGTGCCCTTACACCCCTGTAAAGGATGGGGAATCACAGTCCCACCCAGACTGGGGAGTGGGGAGCTTTGCCGTTTTCCCCGAGGGCGTGCCGACAGGCAGCACTGCTTGGAGAGAGAGCCAGGAAGTGGGACTCAGGCGAATGTGGAGCATTGGCCCCTGTTGGAGAGGGGAGAGAGAAGAGGAAGTGCGGAAGGAGAGAAGGGATTAGAAATGGTGATGGGTGGAGCTTCCCGGCCAGGGCTCTGTCTGAGTGTGAGACTGCCTCAATGCCCACCCTTCAAAGGCGTTTGCCAGTATCTCCGTTTTCAGCTCGCTCATTTTTTGACAAAAAGATATGGCTGAATTGGGAGTGGTTGGAAATACTTGGATGTTATGAGGAGTTTGGGGAAGAGGTTTGCTGTTGAGCCCTAAACCAACAAGTTGTTCAGTTTTGCAGCTTCTAGAAGCTTATGGAGATTGTCCCAGTCCAGCATTTTCCAAATTGTGTTTCACGCAGTAGTACTGGGTCAAATAGACTTCTATGCTGCAGGACTTCTCAGAGCGTGTATTGCAACCCACAAAAGGGGAGAGAAAGGGCTTGTTTCTCAAATCCTTTTTTCACAAGGCATCTTGCAGCCAAGTACCGCTTGGCACCGGCTTTGAAGAACACCTCAGAATGTATCAGGGGGAGAAAGTGAAAAGGCAAAGGAGAACAGGCCCACGCCTCATGCATCATGGGAAGACACACAGGAAAGAGTTGCTGTTGGCAATGGCACTCAATCCTGTGACCAGAACTGAATTACACTTTGAATTCTGAAATGCTTGAAGTCTTAATTGTAAAGTCACAGGCTGATTTTCTTTGACAGTTAATGTGCTGGAGCCACACTCAAAAATGAATGTTAACCCTTCAAAGTAATGCCTCAGGAGGCCGGCCATGTTGTATCTTTTGAATTATTTGAGAATTATCCTGTTTGGCATACAGAGCAAGTTTATGAACTACACAAGAAAGTCAGTATTGTTATTCTGTGAAAAATAATTGCACATTTAGCAGGGAGAGGGTTAATAAAAAAGCTCTTACAAAATCAATAAGGGAAAAATAATACATCAATAGGAAAATAGTCAATTCACAAAGAAAGAATTTTATATTGCAAATAAATCTATGAAAAAATACTATACTAAAAATTAAAGAAATACACAAAAACAACGAGATATAATTATTCATTGATAAAAATTTCAAGGATTGATAAGAATTAAATGTCAGTGGGTGTATGGGTGACCTATTTTTACATTAAAACCATCCCCAAACTCAGTGGCTTAAAATAATAAGCATTTACCAGCTCACAAGTCTACAAGTTGGCTGGGCCTTCTTGTGTGAGCCACACCCAGCTGATCTCGGGTCTTGGCTGGACTTGCTCATGTGTTCGTGGTCAACTGGTGGTTTGGCTGGAGACCAGCTTGTCTAGGATGGCCTCACCTGAGATGGCTCTACTCTGTTCCACGTGGTCTCTCATCCTGCAGCAGGCTAGCCTGGGTCCATTCACATGGCAGTTGTGGTTGGAATCCCAAGAATGGGAGGAAAAGCTGCAAAGTCTCTTGAGGCCTAAGCTCAGAGTTTGCACAACACCACTTCTGCCACATGCTAATTGGCCAAACCAAATAACAAGGCCAGCCCAAATTCAAGGGAAGGAAAAAAAGACCTCTCATTGGGAGGAAGCACAAAGTATTGTGGCCAATTTTGCAGTCAAACACAGCAAGAATGAGCAAAATGGGCCTTCTCTTGCACTGTTGATGTGATCATAAACTGATAAAATCATTCATGAAAATAACTTGCCAGTATCTAACAAAAGCCTTAAAAATCTCTATACCGTTTGATCCACATTTAAGAATTAATTCAAAGGAACTAATTTGAAAAGTCTGTAAAGAGATACGTATCAGAATGTTCATTGCATCACTGTTTATAATAGCAAAACATTTGGGAAAAGTTAAATATCCAACAGAAAGAGATTGCTTATATGGATTATAAAAACGTCTATAGAATGGAATACTACGTAGCCATTTAAAATGATGACATGTGACTACATTCACTGAAGTGTAAAGATGTTAGTGAAGAAGGAAGTTACAAAGAGGATGTTCACTTTTTATTTTGTATCTTTCTGTATAATTCAAGTTTTTGTTTTGCTTTAATTCTGCTTGGGCTTTTTTGTTCACTTGGGTTTTTTTTAATTTAAATTTTATTTTAAATTAACATACAGTAAAATAGAATTTTCTGGTGTGCATTCTTGAGTTTTAACCCATGCATGTAATCACACCACAATCAGAATACAGACAGTTCTGTCACCCCAAAAGTTCTCTGTGTGGACTCTGTAGTCACATCCTCCCAGCACTCCTGAGAGTTTCTTTACATTGTTAAGAAATATTCCTTGATATGGATGTACACAGGGTATTTATCCACTCACCCATTGAAGGACATTTAGGTTGTTTCCAGTTTGGGTGATTGTGAATAGAGTTTCTATAAGCATTTGTGTATAGGTTTTTGTGTGAACATAAGCTTCCATTTCTCTGGGGTAAAAACCCAAGAGTATAATTGTTGGGTTTTATGTTAAGTGTATGTTTTGTTTTATAAGAAATGGTCAAACTGTTTTTCAGAGTGGCTGAACCAGTTCACAATCCCACCAGCAATGTATGAGAGAGCCAATTTCTCCACAACCTTGTCAGCATATTATATCACTTTTTTATTATTATTCTTCTAATAGATGTGATATCTCATTGTGGTTTTAATTTGCGTTTTCCTAACGGCTAATTATGTTGAACATCTTTTCATGTGTTTATTTGCCATCTGGAATCTCTTCTTTGGTGAAATATCTGTTCTTTTACTCATTTTCTAATTAGATTGTCTTTGCACTTTTGTAAAAAATCAATTTGCCGTAATTATGTGGGTCTATTTTGTAACTCTTTATTATGCTCCATTGATCTATTTATCTATCCCTTTGTAAATATCACATTGTTTTGATTACTGTAGCTTTATAATATATCTTAAAATCAGATAGTTGGAGTCCTCCATCTTTTTTAAAAAATTGCTTTGGCTATTGTAGTTCCTGTATCTTTCTATCTAAATTTTAGAATCATCTTGCCTATATCTACAATCTACAAAATTCCTCCAAGGAGTTTGACTGAAATTGCATTAAACCTATAGATCAATTTAGAGAGAATTGCCAACTTGACAATATTGAGCTTTCTAATTCATGAACATGGTATGTCTCCCCACTTATTAAGTCTGCTTTAATTTGTTTGATCATATTTTTTAGTTTTCAGCATACAGTTCCTACAATTTATTTTTAGATTTATACTTAAGTATTTCATTTTTTGGAGCTATGGAAAATAGTATTTTTTAAATTTAATTTCTAGCCATTTATTAGCAATATAAATATAATTGATTTTGGGGTTCTGACGTTGTGTCCTGTGACCGTGCTAAATTTGCTTATTAGTTCTAGGAACTTCTTTTGTAGATTACTTGGGATTTTCTATGTAGACAGACATGTCATCTGTGAACAGGAGAGTTTTATTTCTTCTTTTATAATCTTTATGACCTTTCTTTCTTTCTCTTAACTGATGGCACTAGGTTGGACTTCAAGTACAATGTTTATGAGGAACAGTGAGAGTGGCCATCCACGACTTGTTCCCAATCCCAGGGGGAAAGCATTCCACTTTTCACCATTAAATATGCTGTTAAGATGCAGGTTTTTGGTAGATGCTTCTTTTCAGATTAAGGAAGTTCCCTTCTATTTCTAGTTTCTTGAGAGGTTTTGTCATGAATAGATGTTAAATTTTGTCAAATGCTTTTTCTGCATCAATTGATATGATCATGTGGATTTTCTTCTTTAGGCTGCTAATATTGTGAATTACATTCATTGATTTTCAAATGTGGAACCAGCCTTGCCTTCTCAAAATAAACCATACTTGGTTGTGGTGTGTTATTCTTTTACTATATTGCTGGATGTAGTTTTCTAATATTTTGTTGAGGATTTTTGTGTTTATGTTCATAAGGAATATTGGTCTGTAGTGATTTTTTCTTATACTGTCTTTCTCTGATTTTGGTATTAGATTAATGCTGGCCTCATAACAAGGGCATGAACTATTCACTACTCTTTTGTTTCCTAAAGAATCTTGTGAAAAATTACTGCAATTTCTTTTTGAATGTTTATTAGGATTTGCCAGTTAAACCATCTGGGCCTGGCGTTTATTTGTTTGTTTGTTGTTTATTTGTTTTTGGAAGATTTTGAACTACAAATTTAGTTTTAAAAATAGATATAGGAATATGCAGGTTATCTACTTTTGGGGTGAATTTTGGTAGTTTGTAGCTTTCGAGGAATTTATTCGCTTCATTTAAGCTGCAGAACTTATGTGCATAGAGTTGTTTGTATTATTCCTTCAATATATATCGGGTCTGGTCTGTAGTGATATACCCGTTTCATTCCTGATATTGGTGTCTTGATTCCTGATCTGTGCCTTACCTCTTTTTGTCCTGGTCACTCTGGTCAGAGGCTTATCAATTTTGCTGATCTTTTCAAAGAACCAGCTTTTGGTTTCATTGACTCTTCTGTCGTTATTTCTTCAAATACTTTTTCTGCATCATACTATTTTCTCCTGTCCTTCTGGAATCTCAGTGACGCGAATGTTAGCTCTTTAGGTACTGTGCCACAGCTCCCTGAGACTCCTTTCACTCCTTCTCTCTGTTGTTCATATTAGATAATTTCTATTGTTCTCTCTTCAAGTTCACTGACTTTTTCCTTTGTCACCTCTATTTTGCTATTGAGTATATCCAGAGAATTTTTTAACTGCTGTATTTTTCAGTTCTAAAATTTCCACTTGTTACTTCTTTATATTTTCTAATTTTTGCTAATATTTTATCTTTCCATTGATTTCTAGGCTATTTGCTCTGACTTGTTAGAGCATGATCATTATAGCTGTTTTAAAGGCTTTGTCTGATAATTCCAAAATCTGTGTCTCCTGGGGTTAGTATCCGTTGATTATCTTTTCCTTTTCAAGTTGAGATTTTCCTGGGTCTTCCTAAGCTGAGTAATTATGGATTGTGGCCTTTGCAATGCTATCCAGATCTACCCTGCTCACACACAACCAGTGAGCAGTCTGGGAATTAGTCTACCCCATCGTGTAGTTCTCAAAGACTGCGATATGATGTTTACTATAAGATCATGCATGCACAACGTAGATGCTATCCATCCATGCAGAGGTGACCACAGGAGTTCATCTGTAACTTTATGGAATTGCTTTCTTGAGCTCCCTCCTTGTTATAACCCACTTTCTGTTCCTCCAGCCCTAAAGCTGGGGCTTTAGTTTCCCTACTCTGCCAGACACTTCTCACTACTGTGTCTGAATCTGGAGTCAATCAGTGGAGAACAGAGAGAGAAAAAAAACAATGAGTGTTTGCCCCACACTCTTGGGAATCATAGCTTCTCTGGTACACTCCCTCACAGACTTAGGTGCCTGCCTGGCACCAAAAGCACTGCTGCACTGCCACCAACAGGATTTCCTGGGGGCTGAGTCACACAGAAAAAAACAACAGGGGATTTCTCCCACTCTCTCTGACTCTTAAAGCTTCCCTTTTGTCCCTCCAAAGGCCGGAAGGAAGGGCTTCTCTTGGAGCATTTTTTCTCTGCACCCCAGTGTGCACTTCTGCGTTTGGGGCTGCCTTTGAGTCCAGTCTAGGTAACCCCCTAGGGGGAGAGGAAGGTAGACTCCCTTCCAGTTTGGTTATGCTTTCAATTCTAATCTTCCCCAATTTCCCTTCTATCGTTTACTTTGCCGAGTCCTCAATTCATTGCCCTATGCATTCTTCCCCAGGTCTACAGTTGCATTCCGTGGGAGAGACAAGGTGGAATATGTTTACTCCATCTTGCCCGGATCTTGAAACTCTCTGCTTATTTTTTGGTTTTGTGTATTTTTAAATAAGAATTACTTGCATATTCAAAAGACAGTTCTAAAACCAATTGAATTTTGTTGTTCAAACATCTGTCATGAGATGTTGCACCCTTTCCTGGCAGCATCTGGCTGAGAGTATCACCTCATATTCCTTTGCAGGGACACAGCTGACTGTGGAGGTCCACCCTCGAGACGCCATGCCCCAGCTGCTCAAGAAGTTCTCCTTGGCTAAATGTACGTACGTACAGAGCTGCTTGTGTGGGAAAGTCTGGCAGGGAGGATTGAAGGCAGCTGGAAGGGCCAGAGCCCAGCCTGGCCATCTTCCGGGGGGAAGTAGAGGAGTGACCTGGACCTTCACACTGGAAAGAGGCAGAGGTATGACAGCTTCATCCTGGGAGACTCTGTTCTCCATACCCAACAACCACTGTTCTTAAGTCTCTGTAATTAGGTGTGAGTAACACAAGGCATTTAGCTAAAAATGAATTTCATCACGAGTGGTGGTATTGTTTTTACATACCATTTATTGACTGCCTAAAGAGTGGCATGCACTGTGCTAAGCATTATACATTCCTTAATTTTTTTTTTCTTGAGGAAGATTAGCCCTGAGCTAACATCTGCTGCCAATCCTTCTCTTTTTTGTTGAGGAAGACTGGCCATGAGCTAACATCTGTGCCCATCTTCCTCTACTTTATATGTGGGACGCCTACCACAGCATGGCTTTCCAAGCAGTGCCATGTCTGCACCCAGGATCCAAACCAGCAAACCCTGGGCTGCCGAAACAGAACATACGAACTTAACCGCTGCACCACCGGGCCGGCCCCTCCTTAATTTTTTAACCCCCTTTGATACATACTCATATTATCCCCACTTTTTAAATCAGCAAAATGAGGCTCAGAGAGGTGAAATAATGTCTAAGTCACCAGCTAGGAAGTGGGTCAGAAGTGGGTCAGTTAAGAGCACCGACTGAAGCCTGTGCTCTTCACCACTGTCCTTGGCTGCCTTCTCTGCAGTGCGCACAGGCCCAGGCCCGGGTCCACGATGTCTCCTCCGCTCCCTTCTCGGTCATCTCCCTGCATCTGTCCATCTTGTGGCTAAACAGAGGGCCTGGGGAAATGCCGGCCAAGGAATGGAGGCTGCAGAACAGCCAAGGCTCAGGTTCGCTCCGTGTCCACTCTGTGGGCCAAGGTGCTTCCTCCAAGGCTGCCCAGTCCTGCAGCCCTCGGCTGTCAGGGCCTCAGGAGGGCAGTCAGGTGGAGAGAGGGCAGGCCCTGGGAGTCAACTAGCTGGGTTCAGATCTCAGCTCTGTGACCTTAGGCAAGTAGCTTAACCTCTCTTTCGACCTCAATTTCCTCATCTATAAAAGGAGGAAAGTAAATCAACGTCCCTCATAGGATTGTTGTGAGGTTAAATGAGATAGTCAGTATAAAGCACAAGGCAGGCACAGTAAGGATGCAGTAAATGCTGGCTACTGTTTTGACCCCCTGTCACTCTACTGCAGAAACAAAATGTAGGTGCAAGAAACAAAAGCCCATTGTTCCTCAGAATGGCCTAGATACATTTGCAACCCTCCATTGTTGTATTTCCAGCCTACAGTGGCTTCAAGGGCAGAAAAAACCCACCTTAGCAGCCCCACTCCCTAGCTCCTCCTGGTTCCAACAGGGGCCCACCCGAATCTTCCTGATCTTGTTTCAAATAAGCAGGAAAAATTTCTTTCCTGTTGCCCATAGAGTCTAATAACAATTGGTTACCATTCTGCCGTAACAGTCCTGGATTTATAGGATTTGATTGCCCTAGAACATTCCCCAGGAATAATTTTATAATTACTTGGTCTTTCTGGGTTTCGAGCTCCACACAAGCTGCCTTCCCCTCTCCCCACTTCCTGTCTGCCCTCGGTCAGTGCTTGTCCGGGGTTTTCTGGCAGGGAATTCGCTGGTGCTCTCAGCATCTCCCGCTGTGTTCCGAGATGGCAGGAGGATCAGATGAGGGCAGGAGCATCAGGCTCCAGGTGGGCTCACTGAGTAATCCAGAGTGTTGATGTCAGAGCAAATTCCACCTCTGCTCCAGACTGCAGGCCTCTCTCTCATCATCCCTTCCCTGGTTCCTGGTCCTCCCTCTGCCTCACCAGGAAGCCCAGGGCAGTTGCAGCAGCAGTTCAGTGGTGGGTGGGGATGGGAGCAAGAAGGCTGCAAGAAGGAGAGTCAAGGAGAGTGAAGATGAGGGGTCAGAGGCAAGGATCACCACACAGAAACTCGTCTGTGCTTGCATTTCTATGTCTTCTGAAGTGTCTTCTCTACTTCTGACCTTTGGGATATTGTAGGTTTACAAGGCGATAAAAATGGAAACACAAGACCCCGGCAGCCTGGGGGGAAAGACGCCCATGGTAAGTTACGGAGCCTTCTTGAGAGCCATTCTCCGGGATGGCGAATTGGTTTAGCCTCATGGGCCAATCATCCATCAACTGGAAATGGCTCCCTAGGGCACTGTGCTGAGATCTGGGGCTGCTACGGGCCAGGGGGAGAGGAGTATCATGATTGATTAGCAATGTCTGCCATGGACACAGGTGGAGAAGTGAAAAGCTCACACACCAGACGGGATCCCAAAACTACAGGATAAACCCACCAATAACAACGCAGCCCATTTCAGGAAACATATTGAGAACAGAATTCAGAATTGTGTTAACTTTAAATGGAATGCCAAACATCTGTGAGATAGGAGGCTTGTGAATAAGCAGAGTGGGGCAGAGGAGGAAACCCTGAATTGGGTGATAGATGACCTTGGTTCGAATCCTGCTTTTGTCCCTCACTCGCCTTTCTGGGCCTCAGTAGACCAGATGGCATCTAAGGGTTGGTGCAGCTTGGCACTTCTTCCTGTTGTTTTGCTTGAAAATTAGAATAATTTTAGTTAACGCCACTAGTACGTTAAATGTATTTATGCAAAATCATATTTGGATCTTATATAATCTGCTCAAAAGGTAAATTTAATGAGGCATAAATCATTACAATTATTTTTAATGTTCAGATATTGTAACATGGAAACAAAAAAAAGGTAAAACCAGTAATCAGGTTTTCAGTCCCATTTTAGAAATGCCATCCTTCTTCTAAATGGGGTCAGGGGAGACCTCATTTGCAGAGCTGTTCTGAGTGGAAACTTGTTAACTGTGTAGGCCCACTTCATATCCACTTAGGTCGCCGTGATGGTCCTTGTCAGAGAATGGCAGGCCCAGATTCTGCAGAGGGAGGGGCGCTGAGAAGTGTGAAGCTCAGCAGGGCCAGCTGCTGTGTCTTCACTCCTTCTAAAGGGCTGGCAGAGCCGGGGCTGCACTCAGACCACACAGGATGGGCACTGATGGTGATCTAAGTAATGGGAGGCAAGAGATCCCAGCTCCAGCACCCGAGGGGTGAGCAACAATGGCGCTGGGCTTCAAGGGAGCTCCAATGTAAGCTTGTACAGGCCAAAAGGATTTAGGGGAGTCCAGGAAAGGTCTTGGTTCTTGTAGAAGGAGCAGAAAAATGAAGAAAGAAAATGCTAGGTTGCTGGGTGAAGCCATAGCCTGCCTGCCCACAGCATGCCCTGCCCCGTCTCAAGAGAGGAACAGCCCTCAGATCCTGGATATGTCAGAGGATGTGCTATGGCGAGAACCCAGTCAGGGGCTTCCAGTCAAAGAGACCAAACCCCCCCAGAGAGTGTGTCAGCAGGAAGTAGGGGAGCAGAGTGAGGCTGAGAAGGAAGAAGACCTGGTTCCTAATAGGAACAGACCTTGGACAGTGGGGAAGTGCTTGACTGTGGGCAGGGATCTCCTCGGTGGCCAGCATTGGCCAGCTGCCTAACCACCAGCACTGCCTCTCATCCCACACTCCCAGCGGGTTGTGGGGCAGCTCGGGCCAGAGCTGGTGGTAACTCCCCCCCCACCCTCTTACCACATCTCTTGGGTCTACAGTACGGGAGTAAGAGACCCTCAGGGATGTGGACAAATGCAGCTGTAGCCCCCCACGGGGCAGAGAAGCTTCATTCCCCTGCTCCCGCACTTGCCTGCGAGGACCCCCACCCTGTACCCCACAGCCCCGGAGAGTAGTGACAACGACCTTACAATGTGACCCACCATCTCTTTCACTCTCCCAGGAGCCCCGTAGATATGCGCCTGAGGCCCAGTGTCTGGGTCCAGCGCCCCCTAGTGAGGTGGAGGTCTGGCCCCGACTAGAACCCTGGCCTCAGGCAGCCCCACCAGGCACTTGCCCAGTCACTCTGCTCTTCCCAAGGTGCTGCCATACCCTGGGGCCCCACCAGCTCCCCTCACTCACCCGACACTCAGAGTCTCCTGACATGGCAGGCTGAGAGGTGGGTGGGTCCACATGAGTCAGGGGATTGTCCCCTTTCGCCCCATCCTCCTCTCACCCCCTCCCTGTCTCCCACCAAATTTGCCTGATTTTGGTCAGCCTGGCTCAGGGGGCCTTGAATAAGAAGGATCCTGGCCAAGCCCAGGCTCTCTTCTGGGCTGGGACAGAGGTCTGCTGTCTGTCCATCTGTTGGTCTGACCACTGGTCAGTTAGCCCTGCAACAGCTGATGAGGGCTGTCCTGTGTCCAGGCTTCCTGTGAGAAAGGCTAGACTTGGATGAATGGCTACAAGGCACAGCCTCAAGGGCTCCCCCACGGTACCTTGGGTGCCTGTTGCCAGAACACACTTGGCTTTCTTGGGGTCTTCTATTGCCAGTTGACCATGGGTAAGGGAGGAAACCTGTCTGAGTGCCAGACCCACCTCCCCCAATGGGGGCCCAGATGGCCCGGCCCTCCCGCACCCTCCTCCTACCCCCAGGGTGCTCTGTAGCCCCTCTCCACCAGGCACCATGCTGTGGCAGGACCCTCCCACCCTGAGCCCATCAGGGGCTAGCAACGTTGCCTGGACACTTTCCACAGAGCGCTCATTCCTGGGAAAGTTAACAGGGAATCTGCAGAAAACCCAAGGGTGAGGAGAAGGGGATTCCATCACCCATCGGACTAGGGGCAGCAAGCCTGTTGAGGTGAGATCAGTCTCTTTATCGCTGACCCCTTGGGGCTACAGATAGGCTCACGTTCCCTGTGAGTCTCCAAGAGGACCAGAGGAGTCGCCATAGTTCCCAAACCAATGAGACCAAGAAACCCTCTAGGAAATAGAGTGCTGGGAGCAGTGTTCCAGACTTTGGGAATCATGTGAAAGGTCAGGCAGTCATAGCTCCTCAAAAAGATGAGGCCTGGGCCAGGCAGCCCTCGTCAGCAGGTCTCAGCAGCTGCCTGCTTGTGTTTCCAGCCTACCCCTGGGATCGGTCCAGCCTGAAATCCATGCCCCTGGACCTGCGGCAGTTTGAGAAACTGGACACCTATGCCTCACAGGTAGGAGAGCCAGCCCCTCTCCCCACGGGGCCCCTAGCGTGGCTGGAGTTCCCCAAGCCAGGGTAGCAAAGCCTCTCCCCAGACCCCTCCTGAGAGTGTTCTGAGCCCCTTGGAGGAATGGCCATGGGTGTCTTTCACAGCAAATAGGTGGGGGACAGAAGGCCCAAGGCAGAGGCCCCTGCCCAGCACCAAAGGCTATTCCATCCCCCTACCCTACCCACGATCCTGGCACTCCCACCCCAGACTACAGCCCCTGTGGCCGCCCCATTGGCAGGCCCCTCTGGCCAGCCCTATCCTGCCCTCCCCCTGCCCATTTGGGCATTGCTACTGCTGAGCCATGCCAGCCCCAGACCATGAAAGAAGAGAACATGAGAATTGGGGCTGGCCATGGATGCAGATGGCCAGCCCCCATTGTGACCACAGCCATGCTCACCCCTGGGGCACATGGGCTCTGAGCTCTCACTCCTCTGGGTCTGGGCACATCTAGGGTGAGGAAGGGCAGCTACAAGAGCTGAAGCACCAGGGACACACTGGGGTCCTGGGAGCCAGGCAAGAGCCTCCCCACACAGTCTGGTAGGAAGGGCCAAGGATCTGGACCCATTGCTGACATCAGAGTGAGTCATCCTAGGACAGTAGACAGGGAGACTGTCTAGTCTGAGAAAGACCACCCTGTGGTTGGCACATAGTAGGTACTCAGGATCCTTGTTTGTTGAATTGGTGAGTGGATGGATAGAGCAGGGATCAAGTCAGATTAGAGGCAGGGATGTCAGTAGGGGGACATCGGGCTGTCTTGGCAGGAGGCATGACCTGGATAAGCGAGGACATTGAGAACAGAGAGGACCCGAAAGGTCAGCGCTGAGCTAGAGGCAGAGAGGAAGGCCGCGGTCCGCAGTGTGTATGGAGTGAGGCGGAAGGCAGGAGAGGGGCTCCGGGGCGCTGGACTGAGGGAGGGAGGGAGGGTGGGGCAATTCCTCACCACAGGGAGCAAGGGAGAAGGAGCAAGTTGGGGGGCGGGGAGAGTGATCAATTTGCTTAGGGAGCGATGGGCTCTAGGACCTGTGGCACGTCCAGTGGAAAAGACCACTGGGCCGGAGCTGTATCCGAGCCGGGAGCTGTTTCCAGCCTGGAGAGGTCTGGGCCCAAAACACTGATTCGGGAGCCATCAGATTTAGCTAAGAGCTGAGGCCATTGGGTGGGTGTCATCTTGGGGAGGGCAGGACAGGAGGTCCACAGGGTCTGAGGCCACCAAAGAGGCTGGGCAAGGCCAGGAAGGATCAGTGTGCTGGAAGGTGCAGGGAGGGGCTCCCAAGGGGAGCTGTGTAGTCTGGTCAGGCGAGGGTAGCACAGACTCGTTTTCACTACATGGGCACCGGCACCGGCACCGAGGCACTTCTTACTTCCGGAGGGGCAGTTCAGAGGAGGGTTGGAGGCCTCAGCCTGCTGGAGTCTGGCTGAGGCACAAATGGAGAGGAGACCCCACAGGAGCCCGGCAAAGAAGGGGAGACTAGGCGTGGGGTGTCCTGAGAGAGAGATTGGGGGCCGCTTGGAAGAGACAGGCAGACAGGAAGGGAAGGGACAGCCAGGACAGAAGGGGGAGCAGGACACAGGCGAGCAAGGGCATGCCTTGAGGAGGAGCAGGCCCTCCAAAGGCAGGAGGCCTGGACTCCAGGCCAACAGAGAGGCTGCTGAGCAGGTGAGAGAGAGGAAAGATGGGGAGCAGGAAGTAAGGAAGTCCCACCAGGGCCTCGTGGAGCCGGAGACCAGGTCATCTGCCAGAGTGAGGGGAGTGAGAGGGGCACGAGTGTCCAGAGTCTGAGGAGGGTGGGGTATGTTGTAATGGCTGCCAGAGGGGATGGGACAGGCTGCTGGCCAGGCTCAGAGAGCAGTGCCAGGAGCCCAGCTGAGGCCAGAGATCCAGCCACAGAGCAGTGGATGGTCGGAGCAAGCTGCCACCTAGAGGATGGGACCAAAGGAGCAGAAGCCATAGGGCCAAAGTCTGGGGCTAAGTCGGGAGTCAGCCAGGCTGTCACAGTGCAGGCGTGCCATGTGTCAGCGCTGTTCCAGGCCCCAGGAGAGGGGAAAAGACAGGACTATGGAGTTGAAGCTGGAGGAAAAGGAAGTGGGGGCAGCTGGGCATGTCGGAGGCAGAAAGTCCTGGAGTTCAGATATGGGCAGTGGCTCCAGGAGACAACGAGGCCAGGGAGTACCCTGGGCTGGAGGCTGAGGAAGGCAGGGCAACTAATGCAGGAACTGACCCCCAGTCACCCGGGCTTCTCAGCAAAGATTGAACATGGTCAGGCTGCCTTTCCAGCAACACCAACCCTGTTTCCTCCTGAGGGTCCCTGTGAGAAAACCTAATTTATTCTTTTTTATTATTGTAGTAAAATATATATAACATAATATTGCCATTTGAATCATTTTTAAGTGTACAACTCAGTGACATTAATTACATTTACAGTGTTCTACAACCATCACCACTATCTACTTCCAAATGCTTTCCTCACCCTAAACAGAAACTCTGTACCCATTAAGCAATAACTCCCCAGGTGACAGTCAAGAGTGGCCTGGATGAGCTGGTGAGCGACCTACTCCAGGAGGCCCACAGTGACCTGGAGAGGGTCCGTGCCATCTGGATCTGGATCTGCCACCACATAGGTAGGCCCACCTGCGGCGCTACTGCGCTGGGATCCCTGGATGCCACTTCCTGCTGGCCCCTGTTCCCAGGGGAGGGTCTCTGGGACTCACTCGATCACAGTGTGTGGAGTGAGATGGAAGGTGGAGGAGAGGGGTTCCCAGATGGCTGGGTTGAATAACCAAAGACTAACCGAGGAGGGTAAAGCTCGCCCTGTGCTAATGTTCTCCGTGAAGGGTCGTTGGCTGGGGGATCCCTTGTGGCCCTTTGCCCACAGCCAGTGGCCAGAGCTGAGGCCCTCATCCAGGGGCAGCCTTCCCTCAGCCCTGGCTTCCTGGGAAACCTGCTCCACAGAGATGAGAACTCAGGACAGAAGGTCATCTCCAAGAAGGATGACCATCGGTTGGGGAGGAGTCACAGCTGTTTGAAAAGTTACTGCAACACCACCAGCCTCTTAAAGTACCAGCACCAGGAAGGGCAGGCTCTGTTGTCCCTGCTCCCTATTCCCACATCGGCGACCTTGGCCACGATCTCAGCCCAGTCTCCAGCTTCTCAGAGCCACCTCAGGGGCCTGGGCCTGTGCAGCTGCCCACAGCTCGGCACCGGACAGCCTTGGGAGTCTCAGCAGGTCAAACCAAGCCCCATGTTGGTTGCTAGCCCCTTGCAGTCGATGGAGGAGCCAGGTGGTGAGGCAGACCCGGTATTTTCCCTGTGACATTATGACCAGTAGGGCTTTCCCGACCCGCTGCCACTGGGCTCTTCCTTCGTCCTCCCAGAGCAGGAGTTAGGATGCAGCAGCTGAGAGGATGAACTCACCTGACACGGGCCATAGTGCCTGAGGGGCCACCTCTTCCCACCCCAACTCCAGCAGCTCAGCCTGGGCAAGCTCTTGCCCCACTCAGCCCACAGTGGCTTCTCCTGGGCCTGAGGGAGGCCAGCCCAAATGATGCAGAAAGTACAGCCGAGGGCGGGGGCAGTGCTGCGGGCAGTGGAACCCCCTCCTCTCCCCTGCACCAGCCTCCCAGGACCTGGCTTCTCACGGCCTCCTCCTCTGCCCTCCAGAGTACGACATCGAGGCTGCCCAGGAGAAGGACCGCCAGGCCTTCAAACCCACTGACATCCTGCGGACCCAGAAGACCAACTGTGACGGCTACGCCGGGCTCTTTGAGAAAATGTGCAGGTACGAGAGGAGTCTGGGGAAAGGCAGGCAGCCCCAGGGCTGACCACGCGGACCCACATCTTTCCCCTTCCAAAGCACTGTATGCCTTCGCCCACATGCCAGGCCTGAAACCTGAGTTTGCAAACTCTGTCCTGGAATCCAAGTGAGTCCTGAAAAGGTCAATTTCTCCCTTTTTAACACCAGCATAATTGACTTTGTACCATCTGCCGGGCTTCGCGATGCATTAACATAATGGCAGATGAATGCACAGAGATAATTTCGTTATAAAAGGCCCTTTTTCCACCTTCTCCCATCTCTGTGCAGCTGAAGGTTAGAAGAATGGCAGGTCTGGGAACGGGAGGACGGTAGCTGCTGTCGCCAAGGGGACTGTGAAAGGCTGTCCTCGGGGCTGGCGCAGGGGACCTCTCTCTCGGGGGAGACAAACACTCTCCTACCTGGAAAGATGCGTCAGTTGGAAAAGCTGAATAACGAGGAGGCAGCTTCTCTCTTGGAGCCTCTGGGCTCCATTGTCATTGCTCTGGAAGTGAGCACTGGCCAGGTTGCCAGCAGGGGTGACAGCAGGCACGTGGCTGGTAAGGAAATTTATTGCTGGTTCCGAGTGACCTCGAGACAGATTCAAGGCTAGGGGAGCCCCGCTGACCCCTGCAGCTTCCTGGGCCCACTCTCTGAGCTCTGCTGGGCTCCCCAAGAAGTAATCGGCCAGCCCTGTGGGCCACTAAAAAGCGCCCTCCACGGGGGGTGGATGGACTGCTGCCCAGTGTCTCTGCAGGCTTCTGGGAAGGGTCTTCTCAGGCACCCAGCTGTCAGCCCACAGGACTGAAGCGTAGCAACAAACACTTAGAGTCCACAGGCAGCAGCTGTGATGTGTCAGTGTTGCACGGGCAGCTGCAAGACATCCTGCTCCTGGGGGGCACACAGCCTATTCCTGGCCTGACCCCCAGTTGTACGGCCTCCCACCCCCATCACCACCGCCAAGCATGGACAGGCGCCTGGCCCTATGTTGCTCCAACCCTCCTGCTCACTCTCTGTTCTCTTCCCTCACCTCTAAGGCCCATCCCTGAGACCACAGCCCCAGAGGGACCCAGGGCAGATCAGGGTGCAGAAGATGCTGGCCCCTCCGCTCCCCATCCACACTGCCAGAGCAGCCTCTCCACCCTGCATGTTCCCAGCACCATCCCCACCCCAGACCCACGTGCCCCCACGTGCCTTTGGGCCTCTCCAGGCACTGGGATCCTCACCACCCCCCTGCCCAGGCTCCCCAGGCCTCCAAAATCTAACGTCACCTGCCCTTCCAGCCCTGCACCGTTGACGCTGCCCACACTTCAGCTCCTCATGCTCGCTGCTCCCTTCTCCCCGCTGCTCCTTCCAGGCCCCACTCCAGGACAGCCCACCAGCTCTCCCTCCCTCGTCAGCACACCTTATACACAAGACTCATCTGAAATAGGCCTTATTCTCTTTGTAAATAATGGAATAACCGTCTATCTGTTTGTAGCTTTATTTGTGCCTAGCATCATTCAGAACATAATTATTTTCATCTGAATTTGCAAATTCAAAAACACTCAGGGTTTTCAAGTCGCAGAATGTATCCTTCTTTATCCAGTACAAGCTTCCCCGCATGGCACAGAAGGAGTGCTAGACTTCTCCAGTCCTCAGTTTACCTGTCCTTAACTTCCAGTCCTTGCTTTACCACTTCCTAGTTTTGTTCCTTTGGGAGGGCACTTAACCTCTTGGAGCCTCAGTTTCCCCATCTGTACCCTGGGGGCTGTACTGCCTAGTGGCAGGACTGCAGGACTAAAGGAGAACATTCAGTTTTGGGTTTTCTAACCCCAAGTTAAACCCCGAGTTTGGGGGTTTTTTTTAAACCTTTCTTGCCTTTCTTGAGTACTAGAGCGGTTTTGCTCTGTGGAACTTTGCTACCATCACGTAAACCCACATAGACTCAGAAAATTGACACTTGCCTTGAATGAAACTGTCAGCTTTTTGGCCTGGTTCAGATGCTTAACAATGGCCATATTCTGGCCTGCAGCTGATCATTAAAACACAGTCCAAAATTTTGCATCATTTAAAGTTAGGTTGCAACCTGGCAGTTACCATGTGCAAGCTTCTTCACATTGCCCAATACCTCCCAGTTGCCTGAATTCCTTCAACTTTTGCTGTAAAGATCAGTAGCCTCATGCATGCATCACTTTCCTAATTCCCCTTACCTTTAAAATAACTGCTGAAGGTTTGGTAAATTTGTTAGCTGATTCCTTAATAATCGAACACATGTAATCCACACTTGCTGATTTATTCTTGCTTAGTTGTCAGAGTGGCCTCTTAGCAAGAGTTGTACCCACATGGCCATCATTACTTCTGCCAGTCCATTCCGCCTCTCTGCAATGGCCTCATTAAATACTGATTTAATAAAGTAATTTGGTGGGGAATTCAGATATTTTTGCAACATCATTCCTTTCCTCATCGTCTTTCCCAAGTAACTGATGTGAGGTTTTTTGTTGGTATTATTGCTTGTAACTGCTGGTCCCATTTCTTTCTGACTTTCTATCGTCCAGCATTGAGGTCTCTCCTTTTGCCTCAGTTCCCCACAAGCTTAATGTATTTTGCTTAATTCTCACTCAGGGGCCAAGATTAATTCCCCAGTTTCCTGCCACCGAGTCAGCCTCTAGAACATCCCCCCACGCCCCCCCCCCCCCTCCCCGGTTATCACATCTCCACCACCACCAGGTAGCAGATTTTCCAGAAATTTTGATAAAGCCAGGAGCTTATTACCAGTTTGAGGCTTTGGTGCTGAGGGGACTGGTTGTCACCACTCAGATGTCAGCGGTTTTCCATCCATCCTCCAGCTGTCACAGAGAGCAAGAGCAGTGGCATGCTTCCACTCAGCATGATGTCCCTGATAATCCCAAAGCATCACTTGGCTCCAAAGGCCGCAGAGGCTGGGGAGTGAGTGTCTAAGGCTCCTGGGAGAGGCAGATACATCGAATAACCTTAAATTATCCCCAAACCTGACTTTGTCACATAGGGCCTCAGAAAAAGGACCTCTAAATTCCCCCCACCGTTACAGACACACCGAAGGATAATGCTCGCAAAGACCAATTATGTCACTACAGCAAACCCTCCTTTACTTTCGCTCTGTACACCACCCATAAGTTTATAGATTAAAACAAATTTTGGTGTACAAAAGGACTGGTGAATTGCAAAGTCCTCAGAACTGTGCATCAGGACAACTGAGCCCTGGTGCTGATAAGGCCACTGGCTGGCTGTGTGTCCCCAGGCAAGTCAGCCTCCCTCTCTGAACAGCTGACTCATCACAGGTCAGAGAAGAGGTCCCTGAGGTGACATCTCATGGGGCTCTAAACAGGGCCCTGGAGAAAGAATTATTGCTGTGATTACAGGTACTGACCTTGCCATAAGGGTGGTGTAAGAGAAGAGAAAGGGGAGCACACAGCAGAAAGAGAAAAACGCTGTCAAATTTATAGGAAATCAACTACGTAAATTATGAAACACAGTCATGGCGATGCTTGTTCTGTGCAGTATAGAAAACACCATTTTTTTTTGTCAGTTTAGAATTTAGCTTTATTGCAGTAATGTTAACCTTCTTGAGGACCAATGTTTCGGGAATAGCAAGACCCTAAAATTTCTAATTCACATATGCTTGCCCAGTTAAAGTGACTATTGGGCTTAAAGTTAATAAAAACATATTTCCTCATTTCACTACTAGAAATCTCAATATTTTCAATAAGATACCAAAAAAAGAGTGGTCTTCGTTGCCTCTCCCACAGCTGCGGTCTCTCCCCCTCCCTTTTTTCCCCTGTGGCTCAGACATCCCCGGAGACGTGATCAGAGTTGGGGGTCGGCTCTGGTCAAAACCTGATGTGGGCAGGGTGCACTGCCCTCCCCAAACAGCTCAGCCATCCTACGGCGGGGCCTGGACCATCTCTGTGTAAAATGACGGTCACGGTCTGGATCCACCACCTCCTCAATTAATATCACTGGCATTGGGGTTTTCAAAAACGTCAAAAGTAAAAGCCAAGATTCTGCAGTCTGAAGTTATTAGATCTCCTTGGGTGATATTTTGGGCTCTAGGATGACTGGTCAGAGCTATTTCGGACGTGGAAACATTTCTCATCCCCTGCCCCTTCTTCAGTGTTCTCCCAGCTCTTTCCAGCAAATTCCTCTTCCCTTGGGTTCCCCAGGGCTGTGCTTATCACCAGCGTTCTAGCGATGGCTCACATATCTGCCCCCGCCTCCAACCATGAGCACATCTAGGGCAGCCAGTGAGCTTTATTTTTGGAGTATTTTATTTTATTATGTTACAGTAGTTATTATATTATAGCATAGCTTAGCATAGCCTCGCATAATGGTATTTTATTCGCTCATGCCTGGTATAGTGCTTTGCACATAGTATGTGTGGTCAGTGATCTTTTGATGACATAAAATGGTCTTGCGTCATCCTGACTAGCAACCAGCGGCTGGAATTACTAGTCCCACAATTTTGCATGAGAATTACGGATTATTAATAATAATGCTTTACAGTGTGACTTCTTTGTCCAATTCATCTTGCACATTGCTGCTAGGTAATAAAATACCCTCACATGACATCGAGCATGGCATAGCTTACAGCTGAGCCTATTTTTTCATCTTTATTCTGCCCCAGGCATTCCCCACAGCCTCCCAGGCTCTCCTCAGCCTGTCAGAGGAGAATCGACCCCCAGAGATCACTTAATGCCAACCTTTCCTTTGGCCCATGGTGAGGCTGGCAAGGTCACACTGGAGGTGACGGTTAGAGCTGGGAGTAGAGTCCTGATCCCCTGGCTCGGCCCAGTGATGTCCACTGCAGCCTGGAGCACTCCAGGTGGACGTCCTGCCTCTCACTTCTCCCTCCTTCAGCCCTGTCCAGACTTGGGGCGGGGGCTCTCACTCCTGCTCCCCTAATTGGTTCTCTAATCTTCCCTCCACTTCACCCCCTCAGAGGGAGGACACCCCCCTGGCACATTGCCCAGGGACATGGCTTCTCCTAGGAGGACATTCAGGCAGAGTGTGAGCCAGCCATGCTGCCCCCGTCAGCGCCTGCTCCATTTTACCACAATCTTGGAGGCCACGTGGACGGTCGGTGCTCTTCGTTCCTTCCTGACTCCAGGTGGCTCTGAGCGGAGGACGAGCATCAGTGGGCAGCGAGTCCAGAGGTCCACAGCTCCACTCAATCCATTCACCTTACTGCAAAGCAGGCCATTTTCTAAACCTCATTGTTCCCAGGACTCCCCTTATCCATACTCCATATCATCCTAGAAATTGTCATGCACAGACATTCTGGGCAAGAAAGAAAGTAACTCATCAAAGAATGTAATTTCAAGTAGTATTTATGGATTTTTTCAAATTCTAAAATTAACACATAATCGTTATTGAAAATTTAGGAAATATAGAGAAGTCTAAAGAAGAAAAAGAAAATCACACATAATCCCAATACCAAGAGACCAGGTGACTTTTGCAAAGTCTCTCTCACTCTGCCCTCCCCCGTCTTTCCTCTTCCGTGTATGCAGGCACCCTCCTGGCCCTGCCTCGCCCCTCCGTCCCTGCTAGCTGTTTCTCTAAGCCCTGCTAGCTGTTTCTCTAAGACTATAAACACGTTCAGATCTTGCATCCCGAGAACGCCCCCTCGGCCTGCATCCCTCCGGCTGTCCTCTGCAGCGTGGCAGCTGATGAGGCAGGGGCTTCGCCAGGGCTCCCCACTGCCCCTTCTCTCCTCTGAGGTCTCCTCAGCCTGCTGCCTCCTGGGGCCTCCTGCCTCTGGGCCGCCCTTCTGCCCCAGGAGTCGGTTTTGGTCTTTACTAGCAGACAAGCTGAACATCAGGATGCAGGTTCTCTTGCTCTGCCCCAGCCCGCGAGAGCTCCCAGAACCCTTCCCGCAGGCCCAGCTGGTCTGTTCTCGTGGGATTTCTTGGACAGCCTTGGAGGCCTGGACTTCCTTTTGCAAAGCTGCAGGCAGAAGCGCTGGACTGTGGGACATCCGAGCCCAGAAGGCACCTCAGCAGAGGGGCCCGCACTGCAGGGAGGGGGATGCAGGCCCCACAGGGACAGGGTCATGGGGGATGGGGTCATTGTGTGCACCGCAAGCAGCACCATGGTGCGGTGGGGTCTGGGAACCCCCAGGCTCTCCATTTTGCCTCACTGACTCTCTCAACAAATGACATGTGGGTAAAGATAAGTAATATTTAATCTAACATTCTACTAACTTAAGTGATCGTTTTTAGAGGGAACATTTCCCCCCGTTCCTATAGTGAGTAAGTAGCCATTTCTCCCCATTACTCTGAGAGGCTCCATGGCCCTCCTGTTTGGAGCAACTGAGACTGCAGACCTGGTCCACGGAAGGATCCTGGCCACCAGGGGCCGCCTCCTTGCAGGAACCCTGGCGACCCGGGAGTGCAGCCTTGGTCCATCTGAGCGTAGCACAGCCTCCGCCCGGGCGCTCTGCGGTGCTCGAAGGAGCCCTGTGAAGGGGCCACCGTGCGCAGGCTGATCTCACATATTTGTGTATTTACTACACCCATCTTCCAAGGAGAGTGTGCAAGGAGAGTGTCTTGAAGATGAGGCACCTTTTTCTAACTCACGCAAAGGCTCCAGAAGGGCTAGCACAGGATGTCTCCTAGGCCAGAGTAGCAGTCTCTCCCTCGGCTGCTGTGAGGGGTCAGGCTGCTGGAGAGATGGCCAGCTGGCCACGGCAGGACTCTCTGCGTTCTTGCTTTGGCCTCAGGGTGGTGCCCACAGCCCAAGTCTGGGCCTCAGGGTCTCAGCTACAAACGCCCAGATAGCAGCTTGCTCATGGTTTCTGTGGTCCCCAGTGGTGACCTGCCCACCCCCATTGTCCCGGTCTCAGAAAGTGATGCCAGCTTGGTTGTGAGCAGTGGGGGAGCACACGGAAGGCTCCAGCTGACTGGTCAGCATTTCCCAAAGGACAGTTCCCAGGGACTCTGAACCTGTGGCCAGGGCAATCAGTCAGCAGATGACAATGCACCGTGTGGCCCTGGCAGTCGGACCTGAGCGATGCTGGCCGTGGGCCAGTCCTCTCGGGTCAGGGCTAAAGTTGCCACTGGCCTGCCCCAGGGGTCCCCACACAGATGTCCTTGGGCAGGACATAGCGGGGGAAGTAGGCTCAGCTTTCCTCAGCACTCTCGTGTCTAGCACCCCTCCCTGATGCCCACCCCCCGTGTCACCTGGACCCAGCTCCTCAGCCACGTGTTTGGAGCCGCCCTGGTTCTTCAGAAACATCGCTGTTTCCCTGGTTTCCGTGTTCTTGGGGCAATCCTCACTGTTGCCCCTTCCTCCTGAAGAGCTGCTGGCCCAGCACTCAGGTGGGGTCTGGGGAGAGACGTTTCAGAAGCCATCTGCACAGTCTTGAGGGAGGAGCAGACAGCGGGGACTGCGGCCAGCCCGGCCCCTGGTCTCCCGCAGTGCTGGAGATAAGAGCCCTCAGGCTGTACACATGTGGCTGTGTGAGAGGCAGGAAAGAGGAGAGGCACAGAAGGACTGACGGACAGCAGACCTACCCGAGGCCTGGGGCCACAGACAGACAGACTTCTAGGGGGCCAGCCAGCAGAAGCCCCTCTCAGACCCTCTCCCCCCGCAGGATCGCTGGAGTGCAGTGCATGACGGTGCCTGGCTACTCCAAGGGCTTTGGCTACCAGACGGGGCAGAGCTTCTCCGGAGAGTTTGACCACGCCTGGAACGCCGTGTATCTGGAGGGGAGATGGCACCTGGTGGACAGCACCTGGGGCAGCGGCCTGGTGGATTCCGCCACCTCCAAATTCACCTTCCTGTGAGTACAAGTCTCCGCGTGCTGCGTGTCTGGGCGGTGGAAACGGAGGAGGCATGCGGATGAAGGAGGCTGCAGGTGGAGAAGGCCTGGCGGGAGGGGAGGGAGGCCAGGCAGCTCAATCTGCTGCTGGCCGCTCCCCCATTTCCTCCTGCGCCCAAGTGAGCTCGCTCCAGCCCAATTACAAGGGCCCAGACCTTTCTGCCACCTCACCTTCCACCACCTAATCCCTGCTCTGGCTCCTCGTGTGCCCCCCAACCACCTCCCTCCCCCTGAGTGCTAGAAGGCTTTAGCACTTGGCCCTGGCCACATGTGAGGAAAGGCAGGGCCCAAAAGCTCCTTTACCTGCCTGGAGGTTCCCTCCAGGCCTCTGGCCGTTGACTGTTACTGTGCGCGGATGCCAGGGTTCTCTCCTCCTGCTCCCGCAGAGGCTGGGCTTCCTCCTCCTCTCTGGGCTGTCGGAGGCCATATTTCATTTCTGAGGAGGGGGTCATGGTTTGTGGGAAGTGCTGTCAGTTTGCAGAGTCGCTGTGAGCCACACTGGAGTGGGGGGCTAGGGTGCTGGAGACTGGAGCAGGTCTGACCTCCAGGGTTCTGGCCAACCCCGGCCTTAAGCTAAGGCCGTGACATTCCTCCTGGGTCGTGCTGTCCATCTGCAGCTCAGATTCCTTTGTATCCAGAAAATGAGAGCGTTGTCTCTGATTTTTGCAGTTTAAATCTTGACAGTCTTGCACATGGGACAAATACAAGTACATGCACCACCCCCACACCCAGAGCTGTGCACTCACACACCCCCTCTGCCTCTGTCAGCTCTGGGTGCTGCTCATCTTGGGCCGAGTGGAACCTCCCCATCTCAGATGAGTCCCCATTCTTCCCTTGGTCCCCATCACTGACCTCAGACAGCCACATCTAGTGGGCCCCAGGGACCGCGGAAGGGCCTCTCACCCCCACAGCTCCTCAGGCACAAGACCAGCTGGGATGGACAGAGCTGTTGCACCCTCCCTTCCTGCTGTCCCTCCTCTCACTGGCTGGCACCTGCTCCACCAGCCGTGCCTCCGCTTGTTCACATCTCTGTCTGGACACAGTTGTGGGCTGTGGCCTTCTCTTAGAAGGGGCCTCAGATCCTGCCTCAGCTCCCATTTCTGGAAGCAGACACTGAGCGGGAGGCTCCAGTGCCCACGTTAGGATCGGACGTGGTGCCTCTTCTCATTCAGTCGGTGGGACCCCTCCTGTGGGTGTGTCAGCCAGAACAAGGCCCCAGAGACCCCCCTGAGAGCCCGCCTGCCCTCCACAGAGCTGGGGCCTGCTCACCCTGCTTGGCTACTGACCGGCTTCTCCCCGTTCTAGCTACAATGAATTCTACTTCCTCACCCATCCCGCACTGTTCATCGAGGACCATTTTCCAGACAACAAGAACTGGCAACTGCTGAAACCTCCTCAATCCCTGAGGCAGTTTGAGAACAACATGTATCACAAGAGTGAATTCTACAACAAGGGGATGCTCAGTGCCCACCCGGAGACTTCCATGATCAAAACAGGTGAGCGGGGGCAGGGGCCAGGGCGCCGGCAGCAGGGACAGGGCCGCCTGCTCGCGTGTCTAGGTCTGGTCCACGTGGGCCTGCGCTGCCAGGGCCCCAGCTCTGTGTAGGCTATACGTGTGTGCAGGCATTGGGGGACTACTGAGGCAGCCAAGGCCGTCAGGCCATCAGGGCAGGATGTGGCCATAGGTCACATTTCCAAGGACAGAAGTCTGCCCAGAAGCATAAACCAAGAGGGGGGTGCGGAGGAAGTCCATGGGTTTCCCTGGCCCCTGGGGGCTGCATGCACTCACAGTCCACATCAGGGGGCCGGGCTGGCAGTGCCCTCGGTGAGTCTCTCTCAGCTCACACCGCAGGGAGCACCCTGCCTCTACCCTGGCCACACCCACCTCCCAGGCCAGGTGTCCACGAGAAGCTCACTAGCCTGCCGTGTTCTCCTCCCAGCTCCTGGCGGAGAGTGTGTGTTGGCCTAGCAGAGGTGGGATCTGTGTGTATGTAGGCTAACCAGCTGGTCGGGAGCCCCGGGAGTCTCCCAGGACAGAGGGTGGGAGGGGGCTTTCTTAGGGAGGTGGTCCATAGCTGGGTCTTGGGAGCTGGGGGAGAGCATCGTCATCGTGGTAGACAAGGGCGGATGTGTTCCAGAAAGGGCACAGCAAGCCCTCCATCCTCTGAGCCAAGGTCCCCCAGAGAGCATGACCTCCTCAGTGCCCTTCTCTCACCTCCCGGATGCCTGTGGACTCTGCTGGTTGCTCCTCCCCTCCTTCCTGGAGGCAGGATCAGCCATTTGCAGGCAGCTTCCCTGGGGCCAGGCAGTGCAGGACACCAAGCTGAGCTGTCCCCAAGGCTGGCCTGGACTGACATGTGCTCCCTGCCTCCCACGGGGGCCGCAGGCAGCTAGCTGGGTGTGTTTGTGCACTATGAGGCATATGGGGGCCCAGAACTGTGATTGTGGGCCTCGCAAAGCTGTCTCCAGCGGACCGTGTCTTATGCATCTCCAAGGCCCTGGGGCCTGGTCCGGGGCTGGGCCCACAGCCCGGACTCCTGTGGGGGTCAGTGCACCCCCATCTTCCTCCAGGGACTGCCTGTCTGCACCATCTCTGCCACCAGGGGGCCTGTGTCCTTCCAGGAAGGAAGGCTGAGCTCTCATTGGCTGTTAGCACAGGGGTGCCTGTGGATGGGCCCAGAACCCCAGGGATCCCCACTCCACACGATGGGGTGACGTGGACCCCGGGGAGCACAGGGGCACCCACGTTAGTGCCAGCTGACTTGTCCCTTCCACCTCACGACGGTTCCCTGAACCAGGCTGCTGAGCTCTGGAATACTTTTTAAAACTACAAATACCTGGCGGCTCCTGCTCCCAAAATGACAGCACGAGGGTGCTCTCTTTCGAATGCGTTTCCTGCCTTACGTCAGATGGAAACCTGTCCTGTCTGTTGTGGCCACAGAACGACACGGAAGCAGGGACCAGGGTGCACCAGCGTCAGACTAATGCCACTGAGCAGAGTTTGCCTTTTCGAGAGACACAGAAATGGAAACACTGGGTTTCCTTTTTTTTTTTTTTTTAGTTGAGTTATTGATAGGTTACAATCTTGTGAAATTTCAATTGTACATTAATGTTTGTCAGTCATGTTGTAGGTGCACCACTTCACCCTTTGTGCCCACCCCCCACCCCACCTTTCCCCGGTAGCCACTAAACTGTTCTTGGTCCATAGTTTTAAATTCCTCATATGAGTGGAGTCATACACAGATTATCCTTCTCTCGCTGGCTTATTTCACTTAACATAATTCTCTCAAGGTCCATCCATGTTATTGCAAATGGAATGAGTTTGTTCTGTTTTGCAGCTGAGTAGTATTCCATTGTATATATGTACCACATCGTCTTTATCCATTCGTCTGTGAAACACTGGGTTTCTTAATGTGCAGTAGTCTAAAATTTGATTCTGGACTCATGATGCATATGTAGAATATCTCTTTGTTGGAGCTAGTTAGGTGAAGAGTGGGGCTGGGAAGGAAGCAGAAGAGGGAAACTGAGGGGGGCAAGAGGCAGGGAAGGAGGACACGGGAGGGGCAGATGAGAGCCAGGGAAAGCGGGAGCTAAGAAGGGCTGAGGGGAGGAGAGAGAGGGTGCAGAGCAGGTCACGGGCTCCTACAGAGGCCCAGGGTCGCCAGCCCTTTACTTCAAGTTTTCCTAGCCGTTCAGCTCGCCTTTGCCAAGGACCCTCTGGGGCACCCGGCCAGGCACTGAGACAAGGAAGGAGAGGAGGCAGGCTGGCCCTTCCCCGTAGTGCCCACGCCCAGCAGCGAGGACTGACATTGCATAAAACTAACTCCTTACAATGGGGCTGAGTTCCCTGAGGGAGCTGCAGGGCTGGGAGAGAGGCTTCTGGGGCCTCAGCCTGGTCTGATGAGTTGGGAAGGGCTTCTTTGCAGTCAGGACATCATGTTGAGGTCTTATCCAGGCTTGGGGGAAGGCAGTGGAGGGAAGAGTGTGTGTGAGGGCCCTGGGGTGTGAGGGAGTGTGCCCCTGGAGGATGCGAGAGGATGCTCTGTGGCCCCGGGAAGGATACAGGAGGGGGCAGGCCTCTCCACTGGTCTCCAGTTTGATGTGACCCACAGACGTGAGCCCAGGGGTGATGGGTGGATGTTTTCACGGGACCCCTTGGGTGCTGTGTGGAGGTGCTGGGCAGTGAATGGCACGGGGACCTCACAACCACCTCAGATGTGAGCTGGATCAGGAGGGACCCTGAGCAGTTGAGGGCTGAGACGGCTTCTGCCACTGAGCTGCCTTGGAGAGGAAGTGAGGGGAGAGGAAGGGTTCGACCGAGAGGAGAACAGGACTATTGTTCTTGGTCGCTTTCCTTTGGAGGTTCTAAAGAGGATGGGGGACCCTTCCTGTGGTGTGCTGCAGCTGGCTTATGTCATGCTCAGAGTGACGTCACACTGGTTGCTTAAATTTCCTGGTGAAAGTATTTACACCACAGAAATGAGCAAACACTACCAGTCAGGACTTTTTTCCCCCAGAGAGCCAGTTGTTAAGCACTTGCCAGCACGTCAGCACCGGCTGGACCCATGTCCCCTGACCTCGGCTTTCTCTCCGCAGTGAACGGGAAGGCCATGGTGACCATTGAGAGCTGTGCCCCGACGCTCTTCATGTTTATGCTCAATGGCAAGCAGGAGCACGGGCTGCTGAGCCTCAGGAAGAATGGGATGAAGCTGGAAGTGTACCCTCCCACCGTGGGCACCCACAAGCTGCAAATCTTTGCCAAAGGCAACTCTGACATCTACAGCTCGGTGCTGGAGTACACGCTCAAGTGTAACTACGTGGATGACACGGTCCAGCTGCCAGCTGAGCTGCACCAGCCCGTGGGCCCCAGCTGGTTCTCGGAGCAGATGGGCATCACGAAGCCCTCCCACCCTCACCCCATCATCCACACGAGCGATGGGCGCTGCTCCGTGAGCTTCGGCGTCGAGGAGGGCATCAGTGTCCTGGCTTCCCTGCACGGGGACGACGGCCTCATCACAGAGGAGACACAGCGGCGCTACATTTTCCAGCTGCAGCGGGAGAAGCGGACAGAGCTGAAGGTCCAGCTGCCTCACGCCGGCAAGTTTGCCCTCAAGATCTTCGTCAAGAAGAGGCAGGAAGCGGGCAACTACATCTTCGTCTTCAATTATCTCCTGTGCTGCACCAACACCAAGGTGAACTGGCCCATGTTCCCCGAGAGCTTTGGCAACTGGGGGCAGGACAATGAGCTGCTGGAGCCTCTGACGGGCGTGCTTCCTGCCAACCGGAACGTCCCATTCAAACTGAAGCTGCACGGTATCGCCAAAGCCCTAGTGAAGGGGCAGGACACGTGGCCTCTGACCCTGAACAGCGAGGGCTACTGGGAGGGCAGCTGCAGCACGGCCGGCTGCCAGGAAGTCTATGTCATGGTGCTGGAGAACGCCAACCACAACTTCTACTCCTATATCCTGAAGTATAAAGTGAACGCCCAGTGAGGGCCTGTGTCCCGTCACACCTCCCAGAGGGCCAGGCCTGCCCGGAGAGGGCCCAAGGGACGTGCAGAGATCCCTGGACACCACTGAGTCTGCATGAAATCACTTCTAGGCCTCTGCCTCAGTTTCCCTGCTCTGCCGCAGGAGCTGTGATGTTTGTGTTCTGATGGCTTCACTCAGTTGTGGCAACGGCCAAGGGGACAGAGGCAAAGGACCTTTAGAAGAAACAGGTGCTATGTAAATCCAAGGTATTGTAAACTGTCCACACTGCCCAGGTGCCCCTTCTCGTGCTCATGCTGTTGTCGTAGCGTCGATGTGGGAAAGCAGGGACAGTGCCCAGGCGGCAGGCTTGTCACGCCATGATTCGAGAATTCTCCTCCGTGCCGAGAGGGACGTGATTTGCCAGGCTGAGTCATCTGGAATCATAGCGCCCCTTTCATGTAGCATCACAGCGTTTCTCACCACCTCCTGGACCCCAGGGACGGTTGGACTGTCATTTTCCCCAGACCTGACCATCGTCCACATTCCTGCTGCCTCTTCATTGGGCGCTTCTTGCTCTTTAAGAGCCCTAGGAAAAAGAAGGTGTGGAGAGGAAGCTAGCCAACCACCCCTGGCTGGGGGCTGGGGGCCCTCAGAGTCCCTGTGTGTACTGGGAATGTGGCAACAGAAAGTTATGGGGAGACTCTAAAGCAAAGAGCAGCCAGTGCCCACTCATGAGTGTCCTGGGTGGGGGACCAAGGGGTGGAGGGACCCCATGGCCATCCTGCCACCTGAGTCTAAGGGATAAGACCTCCAGCTCGGCTTCCAGAGGAGCCTGCTGAGCAGTTAGTTCAGTCTAAGGTCTGGGGTGGCCTTCCAGGCGCCCTCAGAGCCTGGGCCTCTGGGACCCACCTACGTCCTTCACAGGGTGCCCCAAGATGCCTGCTAGGCCTTGGGGAGCCTCGTCAACAACCCAAAATAAAGACCTGGGCAGGGAGGCCAGGCAAGGGTATAGTGCAAACTGCAGTGCCCAGGAGCCTCCCATGATAACAGGGCTCTGCCGGCCCCCAGGAGTCCCTGCCACCAACACCACAGCTGGGGGCCTCCACCTGCCCTGGGAGCAGTTTTTGTGCTTGTCCTTATCCTATCTTCCTCCCTCCTTTTCTCTGACAAGAGAGACCCCCGGGGTCCCGCCTTCTGTGGGGCTCAGGCCCCAGAAGCCTGGGCTGCCCAGCTAACCCTCAGCAGCACCTCAGGCTGGTGTTGCCATGGCAACAGCAGAAAGGCTGGCTCTGGCAGGGCAGCAGAGAGGGAAGGATCGAGAGGCCGTGCGTGGCCGCTGCAACACGCTCCCAGCACACAGAGACCCCTGAGATTGTCCCTGCTGACCTCCTGGCTTCTCCAGCTCTGCAGCCCCTGACAGCTGACACTGCCCAGCACTCTGCCCCCCACTGGTGCTGCAAATGCCCCCAGGCTCAGCTATAGCCAGGATCAGCCAGGGATCCTCACAGCCGCCTCTGCCTTCCTCCTCACCTTTGTGTATCCAACACACATTCATGGGCACTTAATAAGTACCAGGCATGTGCTAGATGCTGGGCCTACGGAGGAAACCAAGGGGGCCCTGCCCCTGCCTCCCAGAGCTCAGGGTGGGGGGCAGCAGCCTCCATTGGTTACCCAGGCCTATCTGAAGTTCCAGGCTCCCAACACTTCGCTCCAGCATCTCCCTGGGGTCCCTCCCCCAATGGTCCCCACTGCCACCAGCATGGACCTTTCCCAGATCGACGTTACAGCGGTGCCCGTCCTCCACCAGGCTGGGGGCCCTGGAACCCAAGGGGAGCACCCCTATGGGGGCTGACCTGCCCTGGCCTGTGTCCAGCGCCATCCGGCAAGCTCTGCCATCCAGGCATTGGGCACCACGTCCCTCGCACCTGGAAAATGCACAGAAGCCCCAGAGGCGGGACCACTGTGAACCACGACTCGGAAACTAGGGGAGATTTTACACCCTGAAAACAGCCTTTTCTCACACCTTCCATTTTATAAACTGAAAGAAGTGTGCTGTGTTTCATCAAAATAAGTGCCTTCCATACATCTTTTCAAAAACAGTATAATTAGTCAATACATTGTGGAGCGTGCAGAGGATGCCACCCAGCAAAGCAGGAGCTGTCACGAGAACCCGAGCGAGGCCCAGCGCTCAAAGCGCCCGCAGCGCATCCGCGCCGCTCCCCAGTGTTCAACCAGGTAGCCCTTTGTAAAGACAGCTGCAGGCACAGTCAGAAAATCACCTGCATTTCTTTCCCCTAAGTAAAAATACATGAAATGAAATCCAATCTTCATGAATTTTTACACGCGTGCTGCTCAGGGTAGAATTCGGGTTTGCATTTTGAAATCTTTTCTTGCATTTTGAAGCCCATCTTTGTTTCCCGGTCGATGAGTCCCGGCGGCCGGTGGAAGGGGGCGGGCGCCCTCTGGTGCCCAACGTGCGGAGCTGCCGGCGCTGCTCCCCTCCGCGAGGCTGAATCGGTCACCAAGGTTTTTACGCCAAAATTGCAAAATGGTCTTGGGACGTTTATGTTAAATTCACTGGGTGCTTTCTTGTGGCCTCTCAGCGCTTCCTCGTGTGTACGCGGAGCACATCGCTGCCACGCACAGACTGTGAGGCGAGCCCGGCATGGTGAGAAGACGTGGAATGTAAGAGGATTTGGGAGTGCTTTGCCCGGAAATCCCATCTTGAAACGGAAACACTGGATACGGGACTAGGTGGGACGGCTTTGACCACGCTCATTGCTGTGCCAGTGAAGGACTGAAACTGAGCGAACTCAGGCAGCTTTTGCTGGCAGGTCCTAGGGTGGCAACCCTCAGGCCACAGGCAGAAGGGGATGCAGAGAGTCCGGGATGGGGGAAGCGCTAGGCCAGATGGGCCACCACCACGGCTGCAAGCGACTTCTTTTCAACTGGTTTCGGAGGCGCCACCGGCACCGCAGGACTCCACTTTCAATCCGATTACGATCATTGTGAGTTCCCCATATGTTACAATGTCCCACCAGGACAAACCCGTCCCACACAGCCTGCTGAGTTTAAAAGGAAGTGAATAGATTAACTGAAGCATGAAGGATTTAGGCTAGACTTAAAGAACTCTTTCCTGTTGTTAAGCAGGAGGGACAAGTTGCCAAGAAAGTTTGTGAAATCCTCTTCTCAAAGGACTTGAAAAGTAGAAGCGTTTTCCCAGTGGTCTAGGGCTTGAGAGGCCAGCTCATTGGAAGGAGGACGTTCTGCCCAAGCCAGTTAGCCCTTGAAATGCACTAGATGGTCCACAGCGGACACAGGTGAACGGTGGGGCCACGCCCTCCGCCATTGGCAAAGCGTTCTAAGCTGGTGTGCATCCGAGTCCCACATCGGTTTATCTGAGGTCTGTAATTTCTTTTCATTTGGAGTAAGTAGTTGGAACTCTTGAGAGGTGATTACTTTTCATAACGTGTGCACTGAGTTGCGTGGGCCGGTGGCTGTTGACTATGCTTTCCCCACATTGTTGCTGGTGTTGTTTTTCAATAAAATTTATATTCATTTTTATCCAACAATGTAATTATCGATCCATTCTTACCACTGCTCTCACAAGGGGGGAGAAAACAGGGAAAAACACTTTCATGTTCAAAAGAATCCACAGAAAAAAAAAAAAAATCAATGTCCCAGCCCTTTGAATGTGATGGTGAGATGCAAATGGGATGTCAGGCAAATAGCTTTTTCACATTAAAGAAAACATAATTGGGTTAGCTCCAGCCCCTCTCTGCTCACACGCCTTTGAAGAACATGAAGGCAGTGTTTCTTTCATTGAATCTTGTTTAACTTAAAAATTTTAAAGTCAATCCTAATTCCTAATTTCTGTTTTTAGTGGGAGAAAAACAAATGTGCCACAAGTGCCTATCACTGTACTTTTTTATTGTTTTAAATATATATATATAGCTATTTCTTGATATTCGTATACATGCAGAAACTTGCCAGCAGGTTATCTAAACAGATTATTCATAAATTAGACATTTAGGGGAATATAGAAAATGAAAATCTAGACACCTCCAAGAAGCTGCTGTCACCGTGGAGACCATTCCGTAGCTGTGGTGTGAAAGACAAAAAGAACTTGTGTTCCCAAATATGGCCTTATCGTGTCCCTCACTGCTAGAGGCATAAACCTGAGCCCCAGCACGCCTCTCCTTAGGCAGGAGGTCTGTGGTGGACCATGTCAATAACAGCGTAGTAAGAGGATGTCAGAAGAAACAGTCTCCTGCATAATAGAAGGAGGAACTCTTGAGTTATTAGAACAGTCTGCAAATGCCACCCCGAGGCTGGAATGGGTGACCTCTACTGTCCCTTCCAGTCCGGAGAGTGTGTGATGCTGTGTCTCCGTGAACAGATGCTGGCAGGCGGTAGACCTGGGAGTGTCAGTTGCAGAGCATCTGAAGGGTCCTGCTGTGTTAAGAGCCTGCCCTGCAGCCCCCAGCAGACTGTGCTGCTGGCTCCTCTCTTGCCTGAGGCCAAGGGGCTGGAGAAAACCCAGCAGAGGGACCAAAGAGGACGCAACAGTCCCTGACAGGATGTTGCTTCTCTCTGACTCTGCAAGCAGAACTAAAGAAAACTGAAAGTCACGGGGCGCCTGGGATGCCCTCTGTTGGGTGTTGTCCAAGCATCCCTGAGTCAAAAGATACTGAACCCAAGTCACTTTTCTCCCCCAAATTACCGGTAAACATATCTCCATCCCCCAGGTACCATGGTGGCCACCAATGACTCCTCCATCCCTCTCAGTGATGGAATCTGGTCTACTCTGGCTGTGTCGCATATCTGACCTATCTCCCAATCCACGTCTGCTCCATTCCCACGGCCTTTGCTGCGACCCAGGCCTTCATCATCTCTCAGCTCCACTGTTGTGGTTGCTTCCTGTGATGCCATGAACCCCCACCTGCCCCATGACTCTCCATGTTTCTTCTTATATGAATGCCAGGACTACTGGGTTGTGTTAAGACAAGATTTCCATGAAAGCCTTCCGGAACAAGTTGGCCATCTCTGAAGAAGGCATAATTTGTGTCAGGCACTGATGGAAAAGACGGGTCTTCAAACAAAAAATGGATTTAATGGGGAGGCAGGAAAAACTCCCAGAGTCGCCTCCTTTCTCTGGACTCTGAAGAGGCAAGGGGCCGAGGTCTTCACTCCTAGGTGGTAGTGGGTAGGATGGCTCATAGAACCACAGCTGGATGAGTGGTAGAGCCTGAAGGTGAGCAAGCTACACCTCGTAAGTCAGATTATCCACAGAGAAGGGCCGCCCTGCCAGGGAAGGGGCAGGTGGGTGGCAGAGGACAGTCAGAGACTCTTTGGCTGTGAATAGTCTGGGGAATTGCCTTCCGTCTATCTAGTTATGATTCCTGCCCCAGATCCACACCCCCCCAGGACCCTGTTGGAAGGCGATTCTTTACTTAAACTTGGTGCTTCTGTTTAGGAGTGGATCAGTATCGCTAAAGGCGTCTGCCAGTATCCCCCACAGCCACCCAAACAGAGCCCAGGAAATACACCTGCCCAGGAGAACCTGTTTTCTTAGGAAAGAGCCCCGAAATGGCAAATCTTTGGTTATTTAAGATCAAAACGCATAAATATTTTCTACCCCAGCGAAGCCTGAGTATGTGGGACTATCTTCAGGAGAGCTGGTGTTTCAGGAAATGGTGCTCAAGTGATGCTCCAAGCTGGTGGCTGCTTTGAACATGGCTGTCCTCAAGGCCAGTCCTCTACAGAGAAGCACCTGCAGGATGAGGAGTAAAAACGACCAAGAGCCTTGAGGCTCCTGGTGTTTCCAGGGGCAAAGGTGAGTCATGAGGGTTGGAGAATGAGAAGGAAACCTGGACAGGGCCAGCCGAGTGTTTTCATGTCTCTCCTTAAACCAGCTGCCCAGATGTTTGGTCCTTGCTGCGTGGTCCACTGGGTTAAGAAGGATTCTGAAGTCACACTGAGCTTAGCAGGAAAGAGTGTTGTGATTAGCTGGTGATCCATAGACGCTTGGTTGAAGGGGGAGGTATGCCACGTATTTGCCAATCCTGAGTTAAAGGCAGCCAAATCAGGCTAAGACCACAATAACGAAGGAGATTATTCAGACAGATGTGAGCACTGGCTTCCCAGCAACCTGGCCCACCGACTGACTGACAACCAGTCAACTCCCAAACCATAGGTCCCAGGGTACGCTGGAGGCCTCCTGATCCGCTCTGGGCTCTGGGAGGATGCACTCAACATCCCCACTTGGAGCACACAAACACAGGCTGGCATGTTGCCCCAGGAAGAAGGAGCCCATGCAGAACTTATTTGCTGTTTCATCTCCATGATCAAACAATACCTTGCATTTAGAATAAGTGGATCAGTAAATTTTTGAAGGAAACGTCAATTTATCGTTTCAAAAATGAATTAATCCTTCACTGGATTTATTTATATGGCTGTTGACTAAAAAAAACTGTTGAGTGACAACATCCTAAATATTCATTCCTTCTTTTTCCCAACTAACTAAAAAAGGCTATGCCGGGCAGTGAGCTCCTTTGCCCCTGTGGGAAAAGTATATTTACAGGAAGATAAAAATTGCCCCCCGGCTGGGAGTGCTCGTGGTTTTTGCCACCGGGAAGCAGTCAGGGCAACCGATCGATGGACCGGAGGAGTGCCCTTCTTCTCGGGGGACCGGCCGCTCCCAGCTTGTGCTGAGATTGCTTTGTTTCCATGGGGGGACGGCTGACTGCCTCCGTGACACAAGGAATCAGCCATCATTTCACCCTGGCTGTGCGGGGACCGAGGCAGAGACGCCCCCCAACAGGGTGGCAGGGAGCACCGTGGAGAGACTTGTGGCGTGAGGGCGGAGGGGCAGCCCCACCCCTCTGGGTGAACGTCCAGGAACAATCCGACTGCATGAAGAAGGGAGTGCAGGTGTTAGGAGTGTGCGCCTGGCAGCTCCCATGTGGACAAAGAATGAAGATGAGGGAAAATGAGGAACCCACATGACCACGGGATTAAGGTCGCCCAGTGCACACTTTGCTGCTCCCTACATGTATTTGTATGTATGTGGACACCAAGGGGATCTGAAAATTAGCATGCTATTATATTATAAAAAATTAAATGTAGCCAAGATGCCAGAGACACTTGGAGGCTGTCCCTGCCCCCGACATCCTTTGTGATGGTCCCGCCCTCGGGACTGGGGCGAGTGTGGGCACCATGAACCCGTTGGCATCCATTTCATCAGCATCAGATCCCCTTGGCCATCTCCCAGGAGGAAAAGAGCGGAGAGAGCACGTTCAGCTGACGGCGGGAGGAAATCCACTCTGTCAGTAAAAGCGTCACTTGACATTTTTAAAGCTCAACAAGAGTGTTGAAAGTCCATTTTAAAAAGAAGTCAAAGGGCTTCTCTCTGGAAAGATGCCCTCGTGGCCGCTGGTCCCTGTTTGTGTGCTGTCTTGCTCAGTCAGGAGCCATTAGTGTAAGACTGAAGCCTCAGTCTCCCTCTGTAAATGCTGATTTGACCCAGGGACCCCTCCTCGCAGAGCCCTGGCTGTCGTTAGGTTGGGGAGACGTGGGGCTCAGACCTGTGGGACAGCAGCAGGCTGGTATAAACCCTGAATCAGCCTCCTGGAGCTGACCCCAGCTCTGCCACCTCCCACTGCCTTTGGTAAGTTACTCAACCTCCTGTCTCAGCTTCCTCAGTAGTAACATGGGGATGATCATAGCACCTTCCAGGGTTTGAATGAGTGGACACCGAGACAGTGAATGCAACAGGCCCGGCACAGAGGAGGTACTCAGTGAGGTCAGCCCTCGTCACTGCCACACCACAGTTGTTATTATGAGAATGAATGTCATTAGCATTATGAGAATGATATTGAAGTGTCATGTGTTGTTCCCTGAAGAATCCAAAGGTCACAGGCCTCTCATGCAATCATAGCCATCACTGATTCCAGCCTCTAAAAGAAGTCTGGTCTCCAACACTTGGCCACCCTGCCTCCCCTAGAATTCTTCCAGAGACCGGGAGCTCACTACTCCACAGGCAGCTATTCCATTATTGGGCAGCTCTGCTAAAAGGCCCTCCCAATACGTAACTGCCTTACATGAGAGCAGTTGAGCCCATCCACCCACCGGCTCAGAAATGCATCTGCTGTATTCCAGGACCACTATGTGGCAGGAGCTCTGAGCCACCAGCACAAAGCCCAGCTCTAGTCGGGGGGTTCTCGGGGCTGGGTAAACAGCTGCAATATACCTCAACAGGGAAGGGGAGCCCAAAGACAGAGAAAGAAGAGCATAATCTCGCACTTGAGCGAGGCTGCAAACCAACCTCTGACACCACAGGAAGACAAGTCATGGTTAATAACAATACAATCCACATCCTGAGTGACCCCAAGCCCTTATCCCACTCCCTGCCCCAAGCCTGCCTGGCTTCTATCCTCCAAGCAAAGGCTGAGTGTTCCTCTCTTGGAAAACTGACCAACCCAAGAAAAAGCCCCACACTGCTATCTGTGGGCAGCACTCCAGGGAAAGGACCTGGACCACATATGACCACCTCTCGTTGCCAATGTCATTTGTGATGGTTTAAAAACATGTCCACGAATTCTTTGGTACTCCTCCCTTCATAAAACCCATCCCCTTAAGTGGGAGCTATACTTGGTGACTCTTCTAACACATAGAATGTGATGGAAATAATAGCTTGTGATGTTCAAGATTAGGACATATAAGGCACTACCACCTGCTCCTCGTCCTCTCTCAGGTCACTGGCTCTAGAGAGAGTGAGCCACCTTGCTGTAAAGACTCTCAAGCAGCCCTCTGGAGAGGGGCCACGTGGTAAGGAACCGAGGCCTCCCGCCAAAAGCCATGTGGTAACCATCTTGGAAGCTGATCCTTCTGCAGATTCTGCAGCGCCGGCCAACCTCTTGACTGGAACCTCATGAGGAACCCTGAGGCAGAACCACCCGCTTATACCACTCCTGAATTCCTGACCCACGGAAACTGTGAGATGATGAAAGTTTGTTCTTTGAAGCTGCTACATTGAAAGGTAATTTGTTACCCAGCAATAGGTGACTAATAGGCATTTTAGTATTTCAATCCTTAAAATGAAAGGACCTCCAAAGATCCCCAGAGCTGAGGAAAATGTCTGACTAATAGGCGTTCCAGGAAGAGAATAACAATATTAGCAAACACTTATCATAGTGCCTAGTTTGTGCCAGGAACCACTGAGGATTAAATTATTAAACACATCATTCAAAAGAATTTCCCAGGATTGCAGGACACACGATGCATGAAAACAGAGCCATTCTAAGGCTCGTGATTGTGAATTAAAGAACACTGGGGACAAACAGGTCCTCCAGAGAAGAAATAAAACAAGTGACCTGCAAAGGGTCAGGAGTCAGAATGGCTTCGCTCTTCACGAAAACACTGGAAATGAGAAGACAGTTGAGCAATGCCTTCAATGTTCTACAGGAAAACGACTTCCAACCTGGAGCTCTACACTTAGTTAAAATCTCTCAAGGGTGAGAGCAGAATAAAAATATTTGCAGACATTCAAGATCTCAAAGAAAATCCGCCTCGTGTGAGCCATTTCTCTGGTGGAGTGCTCAAACCCACGAGGGACATAAACCAAGAATGGGGTACACTTGGGGCCAGGAAGCTCCGACAAAGGAGGGACAAAGGGAAGCAGTCATGGGATGTGGCTGTGCAGCCAGCAGGAGGAACAGTCTAGAAAGGAGCAGGGCAGACCAGTCCAGGAGGCATGTCACAGAAAGAAGTAAAATGGGACCAACAAATGGGTGACCTGATGCAGTTGCCTTTATTGGGGGAATTTTATAGTGACAATGAGGAGTTTGGGGGACTATTTGGTATGCAGAAAACACAGCAAATGTTAATTCTATGGAGGCAAATTGTACCAAAAGAGTCAATTTAGTCATAGTATACTATATATTGATATTTACATGGTTTTAATAACATAAATGTCGAATACTGACATGTTAGATGCTGTATTTGGACACCTGGTGCCTTTCCAACCCCGTTCTCTATTTCTCATCTCTCCCTTTAGAGGATGAGGGAGCAAATTCTTACTTTCTCCCAGTAATGTTTAGTTGATTTTTGTAGAGTCTTGCATATCTTGTATTAAATATATTTCTGGGTTTTACAGGTGTGTTTTTCAGGATGCGGTAAATGGTACCAATTTTTAAGTTCATTCTCTAATTGTTTGCTTCTAGTGTATAGAAATACAATTATAATACAGGAAATCATGCTATGTGTTCTCTGTGGACGTGTACAAGTACAAAAATATGGTTGTGAAGTGCTAACACCATCACCAGGATAGCATATGCTTCTGGAGATAGAAGAAAGGGCACAGAATTAGAAAGGGCCACAAAGAAGTTCTTGGCAATCTTTTACATATTTAAGTTTTGAAGCATGTATGATGAAATGTCAGCATTTGTTAAATCCAGGGGGAGACACATCATCCATGCCACCATTTTAAAAAAAGAATCTTTGCCTAACCCAGGGTCATAAAAGTTTTCTGTTTTTTTTCTAGAAATGTTATAGTTTTAGCTCTTAATAGAAGTCACTCTACTGTAAATGAGCCCCATTCTCCCTGGAGGATGGAAGGAACAGCAAATGGTGGGTGGCCAGCCTCTGTGGCACCGGTGTCCCTTGGAGCCTACAGACAAAGGAAGATGGGCTCTCCTCCCGCTGTCCTCCTCACCCGCTCTCCTGGTGGCCTTGCCTGTGGTCATGGACCCTGGCCCCAGGGCATCCTTATCTCCCCAACACTGGTGTGGGTGGAGGTCGCAAACTTCGTTCAGCTTGCACAGTGTTAAAAAAAAAAAAAAGTTAATTGGTGCCAACGTTTAAAAATCAGGAAAATTGCATTAAAATCTGACTGGCCAGCTTTTCTCAAGAAGCCTGTGAGCACTTCCACGGGGAACGAGTTGTAGCGCCCCCTTTGGACAGACTGGCCGTCCAGGCAGCTCCACGCCTGCCTCTCTGATTGTCTCCCAGACCCTGAGGACAGCTGTCTGACCCCAAGTGGAATCTTTCCCACAGCCACCCTCTTCAGTGACTGATGTTACCTGCGAGGCCCCAACTATAGCTCTGGATTCTCTTCCCTATTCAGCATCTCACCTGGCCTGATGACAGCTTGGTGGAGCAGGATCAGAGTCTACATTCTGCATATGAAGAAACTGCCCAAGGGCGTACAGCTGCTGAGTGCAAGCTGGCTTTGAGGCTCCCTCTCTTAGACTCATTTCACTGGGCCCATCGCCCTGGGCACTGGGCTACCTTTTAGCATTGGTGATGCAAATTGTTGAGGGCACAGGTGTGTTACTGCACCCGCCATGCAAACTCTTCAGAGGTTGTGCGAACATGAAGGGAGCTGGGGTCTGTGTTGCCTATCCTGGCATCTTCAGGGAATAGCAGGAGCTCAGTCTTCTGAGATGAGGGGTTTGCTTGATTAAATGTTTGATGAATGAATAAACGGATGAACTGTCGTCTGAGTAGCCCACATATGTTTAACCGTTAATCAAAATAGATTTTACCTGCAGAAATATTTTAGCTGAGGCACAAAGGAAGAGGAGGAAGGGCTGGCCTACAACACACATGAACCCACGCCGGGCCCTCACCACCACGATCTTCTCGTCTCATGGCTGAACGGGTGAGAGAGGACTTCCCATGAAAAGCAGAGACAATAATATTTGCACAACCTCTGGGTACACAGGAGAGGATGTAAGGGCGTCTATATGGGATGAGACTCATTACATTTTCTCTATGATATGTAATTATTATGATGAAAATAAAATGTGAGTATTAGGAAAGACGTTGAATTTATGTAACACTTCCAATGTGATCTTTTCAAAAGCTTTTAATGAAAACCCTGAGCTTTCTTTTGTGATCTTAACTTTGTATATTGGGATTTATGTTTGAAATTGTTACACAAAATTCCTAGTCAAGATGTTTTTAATTAACAATGTCTTTAAATTCTTCATAGTTCGCTTTGATGGGAAACTTTGCAGAGTAGTGATAATTCTCTTTATAGAATTAATTTGGAAATTGTAACTTAAATTTAAGTTTAAATACAAATAAACATTTAAATACAAATTGTATTTAAAAACATTGCAATTCCTCTTCTTTCATTGACAATTTATGGTTGAAGTTTCTGGTATTGTTGAAGTTTCCAGTATTATTATGGATAGATTTTGAATCCAAGCAAACATTTTTAGATCTAGTTTTAAGAAATAACTCAAAATTTGGAGAACTTCTGTTTCTTATTGGAGCGGTCACCCTGTAGCTGGCCTGGGGTGAGAGGCAGCAGGATATACTAGCAGACAGCTACAATTATCTGACTATTGCTGGGTAATATTTTTTGCCTTGTTTGTAGTATTTAATTTTAGGCCAAGGCTCCAAAATACATGTCTTGAGAGTCCAGAAGGATTCAGAGACTATTGGATTGTTCTGTAAAGACTGAGATTTGCGGCGGCGGTCTAGAGTTCCACCCACAGGAACACCTGGCCCCCCTGCACCAGCCACCCCCACCTGTCCCTTGCCCTGCAGTCCGCAGTGGCTGCGCCTGGACTGCAAAATTTGTCCCTGGGCACACAGAACACCAGCTCCTCCAGGATGCCATGGGCCCCTTGTCCACAGTGGGCAGCAGCACCCTCTGCAGCTCTGTCGAAGGAGATGTCCGAGTGGTCCAGCTTCTCCTTGGTGACATGTAACAAACCCATGGTGCCACATATCACTAATTGGGCTTGTCACCTATAGGGACTGTGGGCTGCTTGGCCAAACCTGGCTTCCCTCCGAGGAGCTCCAGGCTAGGAGCACTGACCATCCTAGGCTTGACCTGCCTACCCCAAATGCTGAGGGCTTCCAAGACCCCAGGGTCTCCCAATGACCCAGGTGGAATGCTCAGACCTGTCAAATGCACAGCACTGGTTCTTCAAGATGCCCAAAGATACGCCATGAATAAAAAAAAGTTTCCCTTGTGTAGGTCGGTGACACTAAGCACAAATACTGCCCCCTCTTCACCAGTGAGTGTTCACGGAGAACCAGACTAACCAGGTACGAGGAAAAGCACGAAGAAGTTCTAACCCTCCAAATTCTTTTTTTTTTTCTTCTGCTTTATCTCCCCAAATCCCCCCTGGTACATAGTTGTATATCTTAGTTGCAGGTCCTTCTAGTTGTGGCATATGGGATGCCGCCTCAACGTGGTGTGACGAGCACTGCCATGTCCATGCCCAGGATCCAAACCAGCGAAACCCTGGGCCGCCGCAGCGGAGCGCGTGAACTTAACCCCAGGCCACGGGGCCGGCCCCATAATCCTCCAAATTCTTAACTGGAGTCCACAGAACCCCTACCAAGTGGTCCAAGGATAGAATTTAGGGCTCCATGAACTTGGATGGGAAAATTGACATCCTTATTTTCAATACTAACTGAAATATAGCTTTTATTCCATTAGGAAGAGAGGTTATAAAGCACAGCAGTGCTGGCAGTACCTGGGGCTCTATTCCAATAGGAATCACAGATATTTTCATAGCTCATTACAGTTGTTGCTGACATCTTGAAATACTGTTTTCATACGCCACTGCTTCAAAAGCATAGTAAGTCACAGAACTGCCACTCGGTATTGGTATGCAATGAGTTAATAAGGATGCATATACAATACCACACCACGGTCTTGGTTTTAATTAGGTTTTGATAACTGAATGTCGATATAATTGGTTTTCCTTTGAAACTTATGTATTCTATTTTATGGACCTACTCATTATTCTGAGGGGTCTCTAGGCTTCACCACTCTGCGACAGAAGTCCCTGGCACACAAAAGGTTCAGTGATTGGGGAAGCAAGAGTGGAGGCCGTCAGGGAGAGGGGTGGAGGGATGGCAGCCAGTGGGAAGAAGAGAGGCAGCTCTCCCAATTCCATCCTGGCCCCAGGGAATATGATGTGCAGGATTTTCCATTGTGCTTTCACATATTTCTAAGGAAGACTTATTAACACTTTGAAAATTTTCAGATCTCTGGAAAACAGTTTGAGAAATGTGGATTTAAGGAATGACTGAGACTGGGAAGATGCTAGAATTGTTCGTTGTTGTTAAAAAATGTGTTAAACTTATTTGGAGCAAAATAAAGAGATCAGGGGACCCCTTTTTAGTCTACAAATGGTAGTTCATGCAAGGGGTAGCAGGTTGAATGTATCAGCGATCTAGACCCTTTCCCATCCTTTACTCGTGGTCCAGTGCTTATTAATATGAACAGGCTGCTGCTAGGGTCCACACTGGGCTGAGGGGCCTGTCAACCAGGAGGGGGTCACCAGGGAAGTCACTGGACTCCTGCCCCAGCCACCTCTCTGTTGGGTGACACAATGACCTGCACACTTGGAGTACACGCTCCTGCTGGGAGCGAGGGCTACGCTCAATCATGGCTGATGGGACTCAGTGGTAGAAAACACTTCATGCCTTGCATGTGGCATTTAATTTTAGCCTGAGGATCTGAAATATATGTCCTAGATTGCAGAAAGATTCAGGGACTGGCAGGTTGTTTTCATTTATGCTGTACATCAGGGGCAAGACAAATCCAGGACGTGGCCCACCAAGATGTCCACATTGTTTCCCCAAGCCAGTGCCATAGGACTCAGGACAGCTCTGGGAACTGGCAATTCGCTCGTCCACACTGGATGCCTCCCAAAGGAGGGGCTCCTCCATAAAGGCACTGGGCAAACTAGTGTCAAGCGGTGTCTCAGCTGACGTGTTTTCCAGAGCTGAAGCAGCGAAGCAGGTTTATGTGATGCTCCTGGCTTTTCTTTCTGTTTTGCCCAGGCATGTTGGTGGTGATATTGGGGGACTTGTCGAGCAGTCGTAGGGCAGAGGTCCCTTATGCCCACATTGCGCCATCAGTGGTCTGTAACTGTCTCTAAAACGTCCTGTACACAGTCCTCCTCACCACTGAGGTTAGTGCCAAACATTCCTGCAACCCCTCCCTACAATATACTTAGCCAAGAAACTCTGCCTGGCTGGTTACTATGGACTCTGCTGCCAGGGCCCTCAGTAACTCTGGAAACTGCCTTCCTTGAGGGCAGGACAAGACCGCGCTGCGCTGCACGGGGAGCAGGAGCCCTGCAGTGCGCCCGGCTGCTGGCCAAGCCCTTCCCCAGGGTACTTGTACAGAATGGCCCCACCCACAAGCAGTGATTCAGAGCCAGATCACCCACTCTCTAAAGAGGGGCACCACTGTGATGCCTGATCATGCACTGCGAGTGGAAAATATCACACTTTAGACTAGCATGTGCTGCGATGTTTTCTGAATATAAACTTGAATCTTTCTAGACGTTGCTATGCATCAGAGGCTTTTTTTGGTAACAGCTTTATTAAGATATAATTTACATACCATATAATTCACCCATTTAAATTATACAATTCAATAACTTTTAGTTGTATTATTTTCAGAGTAGTGCAGATCACCACCATCAATTTTAGAACATTTTCATCATCCCGAAAAGAAACCCCATATCCTTTAGTCTTCACTCTCCAATCTGCCCACACCCCCCAACCCTAGGCAGCCACCAATCTACTTTCCGTCTGTATAGACTTGCCTATCATGGACATTTCAGATAAACGGCACCATACATATGTGGTCTTTTGTGACTGGCTTCTTCCCCTTAGCATAATGTTTTCAAGGTTCATCCACGTTATAGCATCAGTATTTCATTCCTTTTTTATTCCCAAATAATATTCCATTGTTTGGATGGATCACATTTTGTTCATCTATCGGTCAGTTGATGGACATTTGGGTTGTCTCCACTTTGGGGCTATTATGAATAATGCTGCTGTGAACATTCCTGTACAACTTTTTGCATGGGCATATGTTTTCATTGACTTTGGGCATATACTTAGGGATGGTATTGCTGGGTAATATGGTAACTCTAAGCTTAACTTTTTGAGGAAATGCCAAACTGTTTTCCAAAGTGCTTGCAGCATTTTAAATTCCCATCAGCAAGGTGTGAGTGTTGCAATTTGTCCACATCCTCATCAACAATGATTGTCCATTTTTTATCATAGAGGGTGTGAAGTGGCATCTCATGTGGTTTTGAGTTGCATTTCCCTGATGATTAATGATGTAGAGCATCTTTTCATGTGCTTATTAGCTATTTGTGTATCTTCTTTAGAGAAATGTCTATTCAGATCCTTAGCCCAATTTTAAATTGGGGTGTCTTTTTATTATTGAAAAGCTTGAATTTTTAATGACTATTCAACTGTGCTTTAAAACTCAGCCCCAACAGGAACTGGTCAGGCTCCTCCAATTTTCTCTCCACCCAACCCCCCTGGCCCCACCCCAGAAACAACCCCCTTCTGGAAGAACTCCAGTTCCTGAAGTTGTGGTTCTTAATCTCTTTTTGGCTAACAGATATCTTCAAGAGTCTGATGAATACTATGGACACTCTCCCACAGAAGACTGCACACACACATATGTACATACTTTGCATTTAATATCAGGGAGTTCCTGGACCTTCCACCACTCAAGCACTGCCTTGATTAGGTTCTTTCTTTTCGTAAGAGGTTTACAAACTTACTTCTGATTGTACTGTCAAATCATTCAAACCTGGTCTTCATGGGCAACATAAAATTCCCAAATTCTAGGCTCCCACAGACGAAAAGAGTGAACTGTCCAAATTATCAGAATGGATGGCATTGTGGTGAAATAGCTTTTATAGAATATTGCTTTCAAGGCCTGCAGTCCATCATTGCTCTAACTTTCCCCCTTCCATCCAGCCAGGCCACGAGAGCTCTGCGCCGTCATGTGTGGGACCGTCTCAGAACTAGTTCCTCTGAACTACACTTCAGCCTTAGGCTGTCAGCCGCACTGAAGCCCACCATAAGGCAGCTGTACAGGCTCTTATTATCATCAGTTCAAAACGCTGCAGGGCCTCTCATGCTGTGCACCTAGCCAAATGCTCATACACACTCAGAAAAAGATACGCTTCTCTTGAACCCAGGGTCTGTTTTGATCTTGTGGGCACCATAAAGCTTTTTTTTTTTCCTAAGGAAGAGTGTCACTGAGCTAACATCTGTGCCAGTCTTCCTCTATTTTGTATGTGGCTCACCGCCACAGCATGGCCACCGATGGCGTAGGTCCACACCTGGGAACAGAACCCGGGCTACTCAGCGAAGCACACCAAACTTAATCACTAGGTCACGAGGCCGGCCCCAAAGCTTGTGAGTAATAATGTCCCCTTCTCTGCTTTCGCCCTTAAGAAGCTCAAAGGTAACGCTGCTGCCTGCCTCCAGCAACTGGACTGGACTAGACGTTCATTTGTCAATCAACATTTCCAGCCCTCATTTCCCCTTTGCTCTGATTCCACTGCTTGTTCCTTTCTGACGCCTTCTGGTACACTATCTCAAAGCGCCTTAGAACAAGTCAACAAATTTCTTCTCCTAAACTTGCCATTCTGCACTTGACTGCCATTCACAACAACTGTTTGACGTATGTTCTCAACGACAGACACAGCTTATTTTATTGCTATTTTTCTCACCCGTAACTTTTAGGTACTGGACTCAAGGGTGTTTTGCAGACAGATAACCATCACCCATAGGCTACCAGGTGTTATGTGTCTGTGTTTGAGAGAGAAGGTAGAATTTTTTGGAGTTAAGTAGACATTCTGAGTGTTTTACACACGTTAATCTAATCTTCACAAAAACGCTTTGAGGAGGGTAGGATTTTGATTTCCCCCACTTTACAGAGGAGAGAACTGAGGCGAGGAGAGGTTAATTAACTTGCCCAAGGCCATAAAGCTAATAAGGGGCAGAGCCAGGATTAGGAACAGGGTCCTCTGCCTGCAGTCTCTACCCTTAGCTCTGCTACAAAGAGCCCGGGGTTTGGAACCCTGGACAAGCCACTTAAATCCTCCTTGTCACATGGGATCAATGACACCCACTGCCTCCTAGACTTGTTGAGACCAAATGAGGCTCCTTGGAAAGGTAGTGTCCAACCTACAACGGGAACTCACCTTTGTCCTCCTCAGCGAAAATCTGCACAGAAATCCAGGCAAAACTTCACTGGGAACCCAGGCCAAGAGGAATGAGATAGCTCAGCCAACAACACATTATCTGTAAACACCAAAAGCAGACGACAGCACCCTCATCTTTTCATCTCATTTGGGTACGCTGATCACTGAGAGATTTTCCAAAATGTGTATTAAGAAACTAACTCAAATTTAGTTATGACACATGCTAATATCTGGCATATCTTTTTGAAAAATGAAGCTGAGAGATTACATTACAATCAAATGTTCTGACCATTTAGACAATCAGTTAACTACTTCAACTTTAAACAACACAATATAAATTTAAGGAAGTACATAGCGCCTCCTGACTCCGCAGGTACATCCAGTGACTATGGAGTCCGTCATTGTCCATCCCAGTCAATACGTACTGAGGAAATTTCAGAAGCAGGGCTTGTATCCTACATATTTTAAGCAGAAGCTTGGAACAGTCTGAGACACAGAAATCCCCTCAGACCAATCCACATGGGTGCAGTACTTTTAGAGTCTGCAAAGCCCTTTCGGAAACATATTTTCAGTAAATCCTCTCAACCCCATGAGGCATTATCTCCATTTACAGGTGAGAACAGTGAAGTCCAGAATGGTAGGGACTTTCTTCATCCAGTGTTTGCTTAGCATCTGATATGCCTTAGGCAGCATCCTAACTGAGGATCTAGGCAGGACCTGGTCCCTGCTTCTAAGGGGTTTCCAGTTTGGTGGGAGAGGCAGAATTTGAAGAGGACAACACGGTGTAGTCAGTGCTTTGAGAGGGGTACCCACAGCGTGCTGTGAGAAATGAGGAGAAATCTCCCTGAGTGTGGTCAGGGGGTGCAGGAAAGCTTTGCCAAACAAGATAATAGGGGCACATGAAAGTGTGTGCGAGGAGGAGGCTGACCCAAGGGACAGCACGTGCAAAGGCATGAAGTGAAGATGGGGTGCATCTGAGAAAGGACATTTATCACCGGTTCACGCTCTCTGAGCACCTCTGAAGTGCTGGGCTTGTGCTGGGTGATGAGGACCCCACCATGCACCAGACAGGCAAAGGCCTTGGCCTCAAGGAGCTTAATTCTAAAGATAGAAATAGACAATAAAAACGTAAATCAAGTAATAAAATGCTTTCAGAGAGTGGCGAGAACTAGCAAGGAAAGAACTCAGGTCAGTGAGCTAGAGAAACGAGGAGAAGCGGGTTTCGGATGCAGCAGCCAGGGAAGGCTTTCTCCAGAGGGGAAGTCTGGCCGCAGACCTGAGAGAGGAGAACACACCAACCATGGGTGAGGTGGAGCAAGGGCTTCCAGGTAAACGGCAAGCACAACGGCCCTGACCGGTAAAGCTGGCAGCACTCCGAAACAGACTGGAGGCCAGGGTGGCTGGAGCACAAGGACAGAAAGACAACACAGTGGGTGATGGAGGCGGGCGCAGATCATGGAGGGGCTTGGAGCTACAGTAAGCAGTTCAGATTTATTCTGAGTGAAGAAGCCTTTGAAGGGTTTCAAGGGAAGTAGCAGTGACATTGTTTCATTTACATTTCTACGGATAACTCTGGAGGCACCGAGGAGAACAAACCACTGGGGTCAGGAGTAGAAGTGACACCTGTTAGGAGGCCACTTCCAGAACCTCAGTGAGAGACTGGGTTAGTCTGGATCTGGGTGACGGCAGGGGAGAAGCAGAGAAATGGCTGGATCTCAGATGGATTTTGGAGGCAGAACTGACAGGATGGGTATGACAATGGCTTGGGTATGGAGGTGTGGGTAAGGAAGGGATTAAGGATAACTCCCAGCAATGGGCAAACTTGATGCTGTCCTGACATGGAATCTTAGCAAGAGGAGATTCAGGAGTTCCCTCCTGGAAACATTCAACATAAGATGCTTTACAGACATTCAAGTGAAGATATTCCATAAGCGGTTGGGGATCTAAGACAGCAGCTGGGGAGAGGCCAAGATTAGCTTTGAATGTAGGAGTCACTGGCCTTTAGATGGGATTAAAAGCTTAAGAATCAAATGGAATATTCTAGGGAAGAGTATGCTGAGTGAGAAAACTCATGTCAAAGCCTTGGAAGTCTTTGGAAGAGGAAAAGCCAGAAAAGCAGAATGAGATGCAGTGGGCAGTGGGATAGGTCGGAAACCAGGAAAGTCAGGTCATTGAAGCCCAGAGAGTTAGAGAGGTCAAGCGTGTGAAACGATGCTCAGGGACTCCTTAGGTCAGGGGTGACCTCAGGAGCAAAAGAGCAGTTTCATGGTGGTGATGGAAATGGGGTTGGAGAGGGTTAAGAAGAGGATGGGAGGTGAGCAAGCAGAAACCGTCACTGCAGCCAACTCTTGCCAGAAATGTTGGGGCGAAGGGGAGCAAATACATGGAGCAGTAGAGATGCAATGCATATGGAATTGAGGTCTTGTTTTGCTTTAAAGAAAGGAGAAATAACAGGGTGCTTGTACGCTGACTGGAAAGATCCGGGAAGGGGAGAGCCACAGGGCCACATCCCTGACCTGGCAAGCACGTGACACTTCACCTTCTCGTCTCCAGTTGCACACTCCAGCTCCTCTGCTGATCTATTTCCTATGATCCTCACACGCTGGCCTCCTTCAGGGACCCAGGCCCTGCATTCTGCTCTTCTCTCTCTCTCCACACCCTCCTTGGTAGAGCTCATCAGGAGGATCTTATCAACTCTCCATGTTTCAAAGGCCTCCTGCACATTGATCTCTCCTTTAAACCTCTCCATAGAAATGCAGCTGCCACACATCTCCGTGGATGTTCCATAGGCACCACACTAAAACCAGCCTGTCGCCCCCCACCTCTCTCTTACACCTGCGGCTGAGCAAGAGAGGGCTTCAGGTCAAAGTTCTCAAGTCCCTTTATAAACTTCCAGCCCAACTTTGTACAGTACCAGCCCAGTTGGCCAATAAGTAGCAAGACCAGTGTATCGGTCCAGATCAGGCTGACTCTGAAACTCATACTTCTACCACGTATTTCCTCCTGCAGTGCCTTCACTTTCAACATGTATCATAAAAATCTTTATTTTAATTAGTCTATCGCTATTCACATTTAAGTCAGCAAAAGGAAAGTATCACTTTAAGATAATAAATATTAATACGAGAAAAAAAAGTCTAGCAAAGTAGTTTATTCTTACAAGTTATTGCTGGAAAAAGTCCTTCAAACAAACCAGTGCAGTGAAGACACCTCAGAGAAGGATCAGCTTTTCAGATTTCTTCACAACAGCTTTGTAAAGTATGTCTCATCTGGGCGATGTTTATACGTTCACGTTTTTAAAGAGCAGCCACTTGAGACGACTGTGGCTTTGCGGTGTTTGCTTTTATTTCCACGTGTGTGACTCTGGAGAGGCTACTTGAGAGCTGTGAACTGTCTCACCGTCTTTTCGCTCTCTCTTTTCAGCTCTTCAATGTGGGCATCCAGCCGCTCTAGAATATGATGGGACCTCAGTTCCTCCTCTTCCAAAAACCTTGTAGCTATTGACCCGAGGGGAGCTACAGGCAGGGCAGACTGGAAGAGAAACAAATTTTGACATATGCACGTTAAATAGGATATTTGTAAGACACATTATTCATGATACTTTCTAACTAGCAATAACAAAAGGCGACTTTTTAAAAACACCTTTTCCTCTGAAGATATTTGTTTTGATCCTAGTGACAATAGAAAAAAAAAAAAAGTTCTGCAAAAATTAACACATCTCTCTTCCTTCCCGACCCAAGCTGTATAAACGTAAAGCGTCATATAAACGGAAGGTACTGGTTACTAGCAGGGAGACTACCGCAATTTAGACTTGTACACCCTTCTGCAACCCTGAACACACTTAATGCTGTCCTTTCATACTCACTTCTAAAACCTGAATATGTTACTTTCATTGTAAAGTACAGAAAATCTACCTATAACATATTAAATACCAGTTAAAATCAGTATTTTCCCTCCTCCAAAATTTCAGTCCACGTTCCTTCTCCGAAGCCCCTGGGGCCAGTGGTATTTCAGAACTCAGACGTTAGGAAGGTAACACAGGACACGCACCATAAACAGTCGACCCTCATTCGCAGCAGCTACTTTCTCTAAAGTCACCTCAAGCACTGAATGAGTGAACACAGAATCATTGCTCCTGGGGGAAGCACACACACACCTCACACAGATCATCATCCTAAAAACAATTCAAGCTGGTAGATTCTATTTTCTTTATTTTACAAAAGAGAAAACGAGGTTCAGAAGCTAGTTTAGTGCTCTGAGGCCGCCCCATGATGGGGCCACATTTGGGCTCAGACCCTGTTCCCTGGGCCCCGTCTGCGCGTCCGGCACCGGCGCCCCACCCCGGGGGCCCCACCATCCGACGGGCTCCGGGCCAGAGCGGAGGGGAGCGGGCAGAGCGCCGCCCGGCGACCGCAGCTGGGGACGCGCGAGGCCAGGGGCACGTTTTTGCAGCTCTGCAGATGTCTGTGAAGGAATGCGGAGGTGCCATATGGACCAGGGTTACAGACACTTTACAGCTTAGCGAGTAGGCAAATTCACAAATACAGAATCCAGGACTAATGCAGATCAGCCAAATTACCCTAGTGGAGTCTGAGGTAACATCCCACAATCAAACACACCGATGTTTCTGAAGCAAAATGCTAAGTGGGGCAAAGTCTAAACATATTATCACATCAGTTCAGTTCAGATCAGGTCAGGCTTCAGTGCCAAATAAGTTTTTCTGCCAAACTCAGGAAAAAGTTAATTCTCAGGAATTTTTTGGATTTCAGAATTACATATAAGTGAAGTGGGGACTTACTGTGAAAACAAAAAGAAAACCTTTCCATGGACTTTTTGGAACATTAAAAAGTCAAAAATACGGAACTTCCACAGGTCTAGGACCACAGAACCGGTGATGGGAACGAACGGCCTGAGGCAAGCGCTTCGGAACAGCAGACAAAAAAGATGGCGGAGGCTGCAGAGCAGCTGCAAGGACAAGAGGCCAGTGCAGTGTCAAATGGCTGCCTCTGCCATGAGGCCCACCACTGTGTGGCACCGAATCCATGGTCTGGACATGTCAGATGCAACTCCTTCCTCCACCCCACCCATCCCCTTTTCCTTCCAATGGTTCCTCTTTTCCTCCTTCACTGTCTAGGCCTCAGGACTATCTTGGCATCCAGAGATAGCCCTCGAACCCCCTATTCCAACACAAAATTGACCCTCTCTGAAAAAGGCAGGAAGGGAATTTCCAATTAGGGTTAAAAACAAATGAATGCCTATAACATATTTCAGAACTAAGACGTATTTTGAAAAGTAATCGTGGCTGAATGCGTCTTCTCAAGCAAAACCATAAGACAGAAATACATGAGAATAATACAGGTGACTTAAGACAGAGAACCAGGAAGGAAAAATAAAACCCATCATCCTCCACACCCTTAAAATAAAAAGTAAAATCAAACTAAATAAACTTAATAAACTAGTAAGATCAGAAAGTTTCCATACCGAAGATATAAACTCTTCTTGGTCATTTATACTCTCAGAGACAGTGTCAGAAAAACTGGCTTCATTTCCTTCTAGCACTGAAGGCAAAGACTGAGTTTTACACAGAAAGTTAGAAGGCAGAGAGATGGTGGAGCTGTAAGGGCTGCTCTGAGCACTCAGGGGGCTGAGGACCCTGGACATGAGCTCTGTACTATCCGACACTTGATCTCCCGGAGAATGAAGACCTGTTTTGTAGTGGTCAGTCTGTATTCCATCATGTCTGTGCTGGCCATGGGTTGGCCTGGATAGCAGATTAGAAAACAAAACAAACATTGTAGCAACTTTTCTCTTTGAAAACAGAAGTGTTGTAAGAAGTTCTTTTAAAATAACCGAACAGGCTAACTAGAGAGGTTGTAATTTACAAAACAAGCAGCACACTCAGACCAGATGTTCTTTCATTGATTCAGGCCCCAAATATCCAATCCTGCTGCCAGGCCTCGGCCCTCACACACTTACAACACAGCAAGGCAGACGAGCCGCCAGAGTAGTCCAGTGTGGTCAGTGCTCGGGCAGGGGCAGCACTGTGCTCAGAAGGGCACCTACCCTCATGTGGGGTGGAGGTGAGGGCGTCAGCAAAGGCTTTGGGTAGGAGAACATATAAACCATATAGTAAGAGCTGAAGCTGGGCGGTTTTTCATTGAATGCTGACTTCTTAGGGTAACAGCCTATAATTAATTGCCCAAAGATACAAAAGAAGCTTCTTATAAAAAGCCAACTTTTACTTCTTATAGAGCAAGTGGGGTTGGGGAGGTGGGAGGCAGCATGAAAAGGCTCAGAGGATAAGGATGTTGCTTACATCTACATCCTGAGCATCTACGACCAAAGCTTGAATCAAAGTGCTACATAACCCCCTGCCCTCGTTACCCCCTTCCCTCGTTACCCTGGAGTAGCAGGTTAAAGTGCTACATA